>NC_086444.1:418490830-418790830 GCF_028390025.1 Pseudophryne corroboree | reverse complement strand
ATACTTTATGTTGGGCACACTTTGGGCAAGATGCAATAAACTCCAAGACGTCCTTTTTCAGAGTTGGCCACCAATAGGACCTAGAGATAAACTCCAGGGTTTTTTGGATACCTGTATTTCCGGCAAAACGGGAAGCATGGGCCCAATGCATGAGCTTCTTCCTTAGCATCGGCTTCACAAAACTTTTCCCTGATGGGGGCGTAGAGTCCATCCCTACCATGGAGAATGCCAACGGATTTATAATAGGATGCTTGTCTGAAGACTCTGACTCATTTTCTTGCTCCCATGAGCGGGAAAGGGCATCGGCCTTGCGATTCTGAGAGCCCGGACAGAACTGGAGTTTAAAGTCGAACCTGGAAAAGAAAAGTGCCCATCTGGCCTGACGAGGGTTGAGACATTGTGCGCCCTTCAGGTATAAAAGGTTCTTGTGGTCTGTAAGTATGGTGATTGAATGAGAAGCTCCCTCCAACAGATACCTCCACTCTTCTAGAGCGAGCTTGATGGCTAGCAACTCCTGGTCGCCAATGGCATAGTTGCGCTCAGCTGGGGAGAACTTCCGGGAGAAGAAACTGCAAGGGTGTAAATGGCCATCTTTAGCCCTCTGAGATAACACCGCTCCTACTCCAACGGAGGAGGCATCCACCTCTAAGATGAAAGGAGAGTCGATGTCAGGCTGTTTCAGAACAGGCGCAGAGATGAACCTTTGTTTTAAAAGATGAAATGCTTGCATGGCTTCTTCAGACCACTTGGACGGGTTAGCACCCTTCTTAGTGAAAGCAGTAATAGGCGCCACAATGGTGGAAAAGTCTCGTATAAACTTTCGGTAATAGTTGGCGAACCCTAAGAACCTCTGGACCCCTTTGAGGGTTAAGGGTACCGGCCAATTTTGGATTGCTTGTAGTTTCTCAGGATCCATCTCTAGTCCGGAACCGGACACAATGTACCCTAGAAACGGAATGGACTTGACTTCAAAGACGCATTTTTCTAATTTGCAATAGAGATGATTGACACGGAGACGGGACAGAACCTCTTTAACCCAAAAACGATGTTCCTCTAAATCGTTGGCAAAAATGAGGATATCGTCTAGATAGACCACGACATGACGGTATAGAATGTCTCTGAAGATCTCATTGACAAAATGCTGAAAGACAGCTGGAGCATTGCTCAATCCGAAGGGCATGACGAGGTACTCATAATGTCCGTCACGGGTGTTAAAGGCGGTCTTCCACTCGTCACCCTCACGGATCCGGATGAGATTGTATGCACCTCGCAAGTCCAGCTTTGTAAAGATGGTAGCTCCGCTAACTCTGTCAAAGAGCTCAGTAATCAGGGGTAAAGGATAACGGTTCTTGATGGTAATGTCGTTCAAACCTCTGTAGTCGATGCACGGCCGCAGACCACCATCTTTCTTTTTTACAAAAAAGAAGCCTGCGCCGGCTGGAGAAGAAGAAGGTCGAATGAACCCCTTTGCTAGGTTCTCTTTAATATATTCCTCCATAGAATGCGTCTCAGGCAGAGACAACGGATAAGTTCGGCCTCGAGGTGGAACCTTCCCTGGAACGAGATCAATCGGACAGTCCCATTCTCTATGAGGAGGAAGGATATCAGCAGAAGCTTTACTGAACACATCCGTGAAATCTTGATATGGAGGAGGTGGAACATCAGACGACCTGGGGGAGGAAGAACAGACAGGCAATACTTTAAACAAACATGTCTCAGCACAGGAGGAACCCCATGCCAGGATTTGCGTAGTCGTCCAATCAATTGTAGGATTGTGAAGACGGAGCCATGGAAGGCCCAGGACCACAGGATGTGTGGCTCTTGGAATCACTAAAAAAGAAATAAGTTCGGAATGAAGAACTCCCACTCTCAGACGAACTGGTAGAGTCCTTAAAGAAATAACTGCATCAAAAATTTTGCTGCCATCCACGGCAGTTAAAGAAATGGACGAAGGAAGTCTCTCGGTGGGTAGGGACCACCGTTTAACATAGGCTTCGGTAATAAAGTTCCCAGCTGCTCCGGAATCAAGGAGGGCAATGACGTTCCGATAACGTTGAGCAACTTGAAGCGAGACGGGGAGATTACAATCTTGAGGAGATGGAGAGGAGATCATTACTCCTAGCCGGCCCTCTCCTTGGCGAGCTAGGATTTGGAGTTTCCCGGACGTTTGGGACAGGCATTAATGGTGTGAGACGGAGCCGCACAATAGAGACAGAGAGACTCGGAGAGGCGTCTTCGGCGCTCAGCAGGAGTTAAACGGGAACGGCCAAGTTGCATGGGCTCATCTTTAGATGGTGACAGTTGACGAGGAGGAGGAGCAGAAGATTTTGGAGCAGATGATCTTCCACGCTCAGTTGCTCTCTCTCTGAAACGTAAATCAACTTTCGTGCAGAGTGAGATTAGCTCATCTAACTTAGAAGGTAAGTCTCTGGTAGCTAACTCATCTTTAATACGCTCAGATAAGCCATGCCAGAATGCAGCATACAGGGCCTCGTCGTTCCATGCCAGTTCGGATGCCAGGATCTGGAACTGTATCAGATATTGTCCTACAGTACGTGACCCCTGGCGTAAACGGAGAATCTCGGATGAAGCTGAGGTTACCCGGCCTGGCTCGTCGAAGATGCGCCTGAATGTTGACACGAAGGCAGTGTAGGAAGATAGCAGGGTGTCGGACCTCTCCCATAACGGTGATGCCCAATCAAGGGCTGAGCCACTGAGAAGAGAAATAATGTAGGCAATTTTTGTACGGTCACTGGGAAAATTGCCAAGTTGTAGCTCAAACTGAATCTCACACTGGTTGAGAAATCCCCTGCAGAATCTTGGAGATCCGTCAAATTTTGCTGGCGTTGGAAGATGAAGACGTGGAGCAGAAATGGGTAAGGTGGGTGGGGTTATAGCTGGAGTCACTGTGGTTGACGCACCAGACGCGCCTGATCCACGGAGAGTTGTCTGAATCCCATCCAGCCGAGTAGAGAGATCCTGGAGACAGCGGATGATGTGGCCCTGTGCAGCCTCCTGATGTTCTAGTCGGGCTGCCAGTTCTTGCATCGGCCTGGCCGCTTGATCCTGGTCTCCGGCTGGATTCATTAGGTCAGTGCTTACTGTCACAACTGAGGGCCTGAGCTGACGGGAGGCAGCCTCAGTTGTAGGGGCTGAGATGTACCGGAACCTGGGAGGTTGTATCAGACCCCTGGACATGTAAGTAACATGAATAATAACTGCCCGAAGGCGTGACCACGACAACTTGGATAAAAGTCAATGATGTTTATTATGACAACTCCGCAACACAGCAGCAGTAAAAGAAAACGTAAAAGTCAGCAAAGAATAAATACAGTTCCTGGGTACTACAGGATGGCAGGAGCCACAGGGCACTGGTAGTGTGAGATAGTTCTTATGATCTTCTAGATGGAAAGTCCTTACCAGGCCCGACTGTAGCAATGGAGATAACCCAGGATTGTGCCAGCTGGTGTTCCAGGAAAAGCTGGGTTGCTGAAGATAAAACAGCTGCTGTGGATACTGGCTGGAACCAGACTGTTGTTAGCACGGAGTGGATACTGGCTGGAACCAGTTAAATAATAAATGAACTTGGGAGCGATGAAATATGAACTGAAATGTAGAACTTGAGAGCGGAGAAATAATAATACCGGTGGAGAGTGGTAAAGTGTAGAAAGGACACCGGCCCTTTAAGGGAAGCTGTACTCTGCTGGAAGCTGAGCTGGAAGCAGGTAATGTTGTAGCTGGAAACAGATGAATCCACAATGGATTGGAGAGTCAGGCTACACCGCAGGTGGAATGCTGGTGCGGGTCTCTATGGTGGAAGTCTTGAGACAGGAGCTGGAACCTGGAAGACAATCACAGGAGAGAGACAAACAGGAACTAGGTTTGACAACCAAAGCACTGACGCCTTCCTTGCTCAGGCACAGTGTATTTATACCTGCAGCAAGGAAGGGATTGGCTAGGCAATTATGCAGATTATCAATACTGAGAACAGATTGGTGGAAATGATCAGCTGACAGAATCCAAGATGGCTGCGCCCATGCAGACACTTGGAGGGAAGTTTGGTTTGTAATCCATGTGGTAATGAAAACAGTAATGGCGGCGCCGGCCACCGGAGACAGGAGGCGCCAGGCTGACAGATGCACATCCAACCACGCGGACACAGCGGAGGCCGCGGCTGACGTAATCGCCACTCAGACACTCTGCATGCAGAAGTTCAGGGACGGCGGCGGAGGCCGCGGGAGACGCCATGCCAGGTGTAATATGGCGTTTACTGTGACAGCGTCCCAGAGTGACAGGAGAGGATACAGGAATGTACACATCAGGATAACAGATGGGATCCGGTCCTGGAGCGCTGAGCCAGCCTTAGGAGGCATCTGATGGGTAAGAAATGGCGTCCAGATACCCGGATCGTGACATGATCGCTCCTGCCGTCTGCTCCACTTCACAGCCTCCCTTTCACACTGTTCTCGGTGGCACACGAGCTGCCGTGTACTCTCCCGCTCCCTCACCCGCACCGCTCACAGACTCAAGACCGCTCACAGACTTCCGACTTCCGGTTCCGGTATCTCAGCGATCCCACGATAGAAATGTATGGAGATATGCCCAGCCTCATCTTAAATCGTTTTTCACGATTATCGTGCCCACGGGTTTGCATGTGCACTGTGCACGCACCCGTGATCCATAGGATTGCATGTGTTCGACAGCTCCCACGAATGGGTCGAACCCAGGCATGAATAGTTGCATTAGCGGAAAATTTGCCCACGTGACCCATTCGCTGGTAAGATGAAGAAGGACACATCTGTAAGTGTGTATTACTTACATTTGTGGGCTGAAATTGCAGTACTTTCGAGTCATTCAGTGGGTGACAAAACAAGCACATTATTATATTGGAAGATATACATTAGGGGAAACATGGGTGACATGAGTTTAACAAAATGAAAAAATTGAGGACCAGTCATCACCCCATAAGCTACGTATGCAGACTCACATAACACTTTACACACTTTAACATTGACTAGAATTAGTATTGGTATTGCCTATTTACTATTCAACACAGGGCTCAACATTTTTTTCTAAAATATAGGAGCCAGTTTAGGAACCAGACCACATGAATACATGAAACTTGTATAGACCACCATAGATGCCCCTTTCAATGCCCTTCACATGCCATTAGACTAAAACACATGCCTCTTCACAGCCCATCAAACCCAGCCTGGGTATCCGCATGATAGAGAGACTGTGTCTAGTTAGACAGTCAGTAGAAAGACACCATATGTTAGACAGACATTAGGTCGACAGGGTCAAAAGGTTGACAGGGTCAAAAGGTTGACATGAAAAAGGTAGACACAGGTTTTTTTTTCAATTGTACATGTATTTGGACTTTTTCCTACCTTCTCTATCCATGTCGGCATAGAGTTGGTTATAAACCTTGTGGTGAGCGCAGCGAGCCACCAAGCCCGAAGCGTGGCAATCGAAGCGAGCCCCGCGAGGGTATGCCTTTCTACAATTGGGGGTCCCAGATGACAAAACTATCCACACGAACCTCCAAAATGCAAAAAAAAACATGGTGTCTACCTTTTTTATGTTGACCATTTTCAAGTCGACCTTTTGACTCTGTTGACCTTTTGAATGTCTAACATGTGGTGTCTATCTATGGACTGTCTAACTAGAAACGGTCTACCTTTTATACCATACGCCCCAGCCACATACCTGTCTCTGGTGCCCAATGTATAGTATACCACACAGTACTGCCTGTTATCCATAGTATGCCATCCAGCAGGGCTAATAATGCGTAGCATGTCACACAGTGGGGCCACCGATTCTTAGAATGCCACACCATACTGCCCCAAATTTAAATGCTACACAGCAGGGCCAATTCATAGTATACCACACAGGAGGACCCCCAATTCAAATGGGATTTGTCAAGCCCTAACAAATGGCTATATTTATGGGGTTAGTGCAACAGAAATGATTTTTAGTGCCACATATGTTCCTGTTTCTCTGTGGAGTAGTCATCAGTCCTGTAGAAACTAAATCAAATGATTAAGCTAAATATGGAGTACATCATATTTTAATTACTTCTTCACGTATAGCTGTCTCAGTGAACCAACTATAGCTGTCTCACTGCACCAATTATAGTTGTCTCACTGCACCAACCATAGCAGTCTCACTGCACCCACCAGGGCTGCCATCAGAAATTGTGGGACCCGGGACTGACAAAATAGGAAGAGTCCCCCCCCCCCCCCCCCCCGAAAAAAAAGTTAAATAAAAATAAATATATATTCCAAAGAATAAAAAATAAAATTTCTATGCAGACACAAAGCCACCCCCTCTCTGTCTGTGTATTTAAGTCTCAAATCTGTGTATTTAAGGTAGGAATATTTATTTTAGTTGAAATTTTACAATTCGCCATCAGACACCTTAAGATCTCACCTCATTTTTCTTTATATATATATATATATGTGTATATGTATATATATATATATATATAAATCACAAAGCTGTGCCCGGCACTCCTGTGTCCCCCAGGGTGTAATGCTGCGGTGCCTTCCCAGTGACGCAAGGTCACAAAACAAAGTAGCAAGAAGACGTGGCGGCACTCAGCAGACTTATTTCAATCCTTTATTGTGGTCATAGAGCCGACATGTTTCGGGGCTTGTACCCCGTCCTCAGGGCCAGACAGAAATAGAGCAAGTGCACATATCACATTTAAATACCACCACCAAGCTATACACTATTTGCAAACAGCGGGCTGTGCGATGGGGTCGGCGGTGGCCCCATCGTACGCTAACGCATTTATGTACCAGCTAGAAAAACACATGTTTTTATTAGACACCACCATTTCCAGTCATCTAGTATACTATAAGAGGTACATAGATGATTTACTGGTACTTTGGAATGGCTCTGAGGAAACCTTAAAATCCATATGGGATACACACAATGCGACAGAGCATGTAGTGAAATTTACATATGAGATAGATAAGACATTCATTAATTTTTTAGATGTTACTATCACTAGGTCAGACGGGATTTTGAAAACTTCCATATATGTAAAACCCATGGATAGAAACACTCTATTGAATCATCAAAGTTTCCACCCGTTATCTCTTCGAAAGGGGTTACCTTTTTCCCAATTCTTGAGGGTTAGACGCATCACATCAGATTATGATGAAACCTTAATAGCTCTAGAAAAGATGCTTTATAAATTCGCAGAGCGTGGATACCCTATTAAAGAATTGGAGGCGTCTAAACAGAAGGTGCTTAAATTAACCCGAGCACAAACATTGGGGGTTACTACCAAAAAGAGTTTAGACAAGAAGCTACCCTGGGTTAATAAATATACTACGGCATCGACAAGTATCACAAAGAAGGTCAAACAGTGGTGGCCGATTATACAAACAGATGCGGCTTTGTCGACACTGGTGGACACTAAGATCATGCCTAGCCATACGAGAGGCCGTAATATAGGAGATCATGTAGTAAAATTGGATGTCACCAAGTTCACTAGACACACCCAGGCACACTTCTTGAGGCCTAAATTAGGTTGTTACAAATGTTTGGGGTGCACAACCTGTAATACCCTAATTACTGGTGCTACCTTTAACCACCCCCATTCGGGTAAAAAGATGACAATAGCACATAGGCTCACGTGCACTACCATCCATGTCATTTACCTCCTCACCTGTCCCTGTGGTCTTGCCTATGTAGGCAAGACTATTAGACAGTTTCGGGAGAGGATGGCACTACATAGAAGCGCCATCAAAAAGGCCCAAGAGAAGGGCACGAGTGACCAACCCTTTGCACGCCACTGTTTAGTGGCAAAACATGGGGTAGCTAGCATTAGAGCTATACTGATAGATCATGTACCGTTGTCCCTCAGAGGAGGCAATAGGGCTAGGACTTTGCTCCAGAGGGAGACTAGGTGGATTTACACTTTGGGTACATTGTCACCAGGGGGACTAAACGAAAATTTGGGGCTACAATGTTTCCTTTAGCTTATAAAGTAGCCCATTGATAGCTAATTAACGATATTACCAGTCATGGACTGATCTACAACTTAGGTCCATTCTCACTAGTTTAACGCAGCTTAACATAGTTTTCCTTTCTGTCTATGCCTGAGGTAGGGATGATCATCGTCATGTTCAGTTTTTAATTGCATGTTTATCTATCGGATCAATTGCTTGTAGTATGAAACTATTTTTATAGTTTATGCTTTTAAAGTTTTCCTTATCTTTTTGCTTTATATGTTTTTTGTATTTTATGCAGAATCTTTGTCTGGCAGCTGTTCCACTACGGGGAACACGGTTGCCATGGTGACACTCCAGCTACACTAACGTGCCGTCACGTCATCGGCTGGGTCAGAGGAGGACCAACGGCATTGGACGCCGGGCGGTGAGAGGCGTGCGGCGGAGCCTATGGGCGACAGCCAGTGCTTGGCTGTAACCATGGGGACAGAGGCACAGCTAATCGCGCCACGGACGTCATCAAGCCGGGACAGGACACTGACGCCGGACCAGAGCGGGCGAGTACGGCGTGGAGCAGGTGAGTACACTTAGTTACTTAGTGTATAGCTTGGTGGGGGTATTTAAATGTGATATGTGCACTTGCTCTATTTCTGTCTGGCCCTGAGGACGGGGTACAAGCCCCGAAACATGTCGGCTCTATGACCACAATAAAGGATTGAAATAAGTCTGCTGAGTGCCGCCACGTCTTCTTGCTACTTTATATATATATATATTTATAGAAGTCCAGACAAAGAACGGCACTCAGAGACAGCAGCAGGTCAATACATATATTTTCGTCAACGATCGTTTCGGAGCTCAAAGCTCCGTCGTCAGGACAAATACAGTGGCAGTGTAACAACCAACATACAAACATTTACCCCCCTAAATACCTGAGAAGCACCGTTGCCACTGCCCGCCGCGTCCACGCCCACGTCTCATTCCCGGGTATATTTACGTCACCTCACTTCCGCTCCTGGCGTCAGCTGTTGTCTAGGGAACCAGTCCATGCGTTCCACCTAGCTTCCATCTGCGTTCCAGGACCAGGAAGGAACGGACCTTAACCACAAGGGGGGAGGAAAGGCTGAAAAACAAAGCGGCAAAGACTTCAGCACATAAAACAGGGAAAAAAACACAAACACAAAACACTATACATAATGAATTAAAAACAACAGAAGTTAATCAAGACTGTTCAAGAAAGGATTCAATACTAGACACCCCTCAACAGTACCCATTAAATTAGCGAATTCCAATTAATTTTTTCATTCAGACCACCTGGGGCACTGGTACCAAGCCTAGTGATCCACCTAGCTTCTTTAAGTAAGAGCTGTTTGGCTCTATCACCTCCCCTAAGAGTTAATGGCACGTGATCAATCATGAAATACCGAAGTGAATCGAGGGTATGGCCTGCACCTTTAAAATGTTTTGCCACCAGCTGGTCTATGGATTTGCCCTCTAGGATGAGCTTAATGGCTGATCTATGTGCTGCCATGCGTTCAGAAAATTTGCAAATAGTTTGGCCCACATAAAATAAACCACATGGACACACAATAACATAAACAACAAAAGAAGTGGAACAGGTCAGCACAAACCTAATATCATAGTTCTTATTACCATGGGGGTGTTTGAATGTTTTACAGTTAAGCATTTACTTACAAGTGGCGCAGCCACTACACTTATAACAGCCAGGCAATTTGTAATAAACATTAGGGTTTCTCAAAACACCCATACCAGTAATGTCTGTTCTTACAACTCTATCTTTGATGTTTCTTCCACGACGGAAGGGTATGGGTACTGTTGAGGGGTGTCTAGTATTGAATCCTTTCTTGAATAGTCTTGATCAACTTCTGTTGTTTTTAATTCATTATGTATAGTGTTTTGTGTTTGTGTTTTTTTTCCTGTTTTATGTGCTGAAGTCTTTGCCGCTTTGTTTTTCAGCCCTTCCTCCCCCCTTGTGGTTAAGGTCCGTCCCTTCCTGGTCCTGGAACGCAGATGGAAGCTAGGTGGAACGCATGGACTGGTTCCCTAGACAATGGCTGACGCCAGGAGTGGAAGTGAGGTGGCGGAAATATACCCGGGAGTGAGACGCGGGCGTGGACGCGGCAGGCAGCGGCAACGGTGCTTCTCAGGTATTTAGGGGGGTAAATGTTTGTATGTTGGTTGTTACACTGCCACTGTATTTGTCCTGACGACGGAGCTTTGAGCTCCGAAACGATCGTTGACGAAAATAATAAGAATTTACTTACCGATAATTCTATTTCTCATAGTCCGTAGTGGATGCTGGGGACTCCGAAAGGACCATGGGGAATAGCGGCTCCGCAGGAGACTGGGCACAAAAGTAAAAGCTTTAGGACTACCTGGTGTGCACTGGCTCCTCCCCCTATGACCCTCCTCCAAGCCTCAGTTAGGATACTGTGCCTGGACGAGCGTACACAATAAGGAAGGATTTTGAATCCCGGGTAAGACTCATACCAGCCACACCAATCACACCGTACAACTTGTGATCTGAACCCAGTTAACAGCATGATAACAGAGGAGCCTCTGAAAAGATGGCTCACAACAATAATAACCCGATTTTTGTAACAATAATTATGTACAAGTATTGCAGACAATCCGCACTTGGGATGGGCGCCCAGCATCCACTACGGACTATGAGAAATAGAATTATCGGTAAGTAAATTCTTATTTTCTCTGACGTCCTAGTGGATGCTGGGGACTCCGAAAGGACCATGGGGATTATACCAAAGCTCCCAAACGGGCGGGAGAGTGCGGATGACTCTGCAGCACCGAATGAGAGAACTCCAGGTCCTCCTCAGCCAGGGTATCAAATTTGTAGAATTTAGCAAACGTGTTTGCCCCTGACCAAGTAGCTGCTCGGCAAAGTTGTAAAGCCGAGACCCCTCGGGCAGCCGCCCAAGATGAGCCCACTTTCCTTGTGGAATGGGCTTTTACAGATTTTGGCTGTGGCAGGCCTGCCACAGAATGTGCAAGCTGAATTGTACTACAAATCCAACGAGCAATAGTCTGCTTAGAAGCAGGAGCACCCAGCTTGTTGGGTGCATACAGGATAAACAGCGAGTCAGATTTTCTGACTCCAGCCGTCCTGGAAACATATATTTTCAGGGCCCTGACTACGTCCAGTAACTTGGAATCCTCCAAGTCCCTAGTAGCCGCAGGCACCACAATAGGCTAATTTAAGTGAAATGCTGAAACCACCTTAGGGAGAAATTGAGGACGAGTCCTCAATTCTGCCCTGTCCGTATGAAAAATTAGGTAAGGGCTTTTATAGGATAAAGCCGCCAATTCTGAAACACGCCTGGCTGAAGCCAGGGCTAACAGCATTACCACTTTCCATGTGAGATATTTTAAGTCCACAGTGGTGAGTGGTTCAAACCAATGTGATTTTAGGAACCCAAAACTACATTGAGATCCCAAGGTGCCACTGGAGGCACAAAAGGAGGCTGTATATGCAGTACTCCCTTGACAAACGTCTGAACTTCAGGAACTGAAGCTAGTTCTTTTTGGAAGAATATTGACAGGGCCGAAATTTGAACCTTAATGGACCCTAATTTTAGGCCCATAGACAGTCCTGTTTGCAAGAAATGCAGGAAACGACCCAGTTGAAATTCCTCTGTAGGGGCCTTCCTGGCCTCACACCACGCAACATATTTACGCCAAATACGGTGATAATGTTGCACAGTTACATCCTTCCTGGCTTTGATCAGGGTAGGGATGACTTCATCCGGAATGCCTTTTTCCTTCAGGATCCGGCGTTCAACCGCCATGCCGTCAAACGCAGCTGCGGTAAGTCTTGGAACAGACATGGTCCCTGCTGGAGCAGGTCCTTTCTTAGAGGTAGAGGCCACGGGTCTTCCGTGAGCATCTCTTGAAGTTCCGGGTACCAAGTCCTTCTTGGCCAATCCGGAGCTACGGGTATAGTCCTTACTCCTCTCCTTCTTATGATTCTCAGTACCTTGGGTATGAGAGGCAGAGGAGGGAACACATACACTGACTGGTACACCCACGGTGTTACCAGAGCGTCCACAGCTATTGCCTGAGGGTCCCTTGACCTGGCGCAATATCTGTCCAGTTTTTTGTTGAGGCGTGACGCCATCATGTCCACCTTTGGTTTTTCCCAACGGTTCACAATCATGTGGAAGACTTCTGGGTGAAGTCCCCACTCCCCCGGGTGGAGGTCGTGTCTGCTGAGGAAGTCTGCTTCCCAGTTGTCCACTCCCGGAATGAACACTGCTGACAGTGCTATCACATGATTTTCCGCCCAGCGAAGAATCCTTGCAACTTCCGTCATTGCCCTCCTGCTTCTTGTGCCGCCCTGTCTGTTTACGTGGGCGACTGCCGTGATGTTGTCCGACTGGATCAACACTGGCTGACCCTGAAGCAGAGGCCTTGCCTGACTTAGGGCATTGTAAATGGCCCTTAGTTCCAGGATATTTATGTGAAGTGACGTTTCCATGCTTGACCACAAGCCCTGGAAATTTCTTCCCTGTGTGACTGCTCCCCAGCCTCTCAGGCTGGCATCCGTGGTCACCAGGACCCAGTCCTGAATGCCGAATCTGCGGCCCTCTAGAAGATGAGCACTCTGTAACCACCACAGGAGAGACACCCTTGTCCTTGGAGACAGGGTTATCCGCTGATGCATTTGAAGATGCGATCCGGACCATTTGTCCAGCAGATCCCACTGAAAAGTTCTTGCGTGGAATCTGCCGAATGGAATCGCTTCGTAAGAAGCCACCATTTTTCCCAGGACCCTTGTGCATTGATGCACTGACACTTGGCCTGGTTTTAGGAGGTTCCTGACTAGGTCGGATAACTCCCTGGCTTTCTCCTCCGGGAGAAACACCTTTGTCTGTACTGTGTCCAGAATCATCCCTAGGAACAGCAGACGTGTCGTCGGAATCAGCTGCGATTTTGGAATATTTAGAATCCATCCGTGCTGTCGTAGTACTACTTGAGATAGTGCTACTCCGACCTCTAACTGTTCTCTGGACCTTGCCCTTATCAGGAGATCGTCCAAGTAAGGGATAATTAAGACGCCTTTTCTTCGAAGAAGAATCATCATTTCGGCCATTACCTTGGTAAAGACCCGGGGTGCCGTGGACAATCCAAACGGCAGCGTCTGAAACTGATAGTGACAGTTCTGTACCACAAACCTGAGGTACCCTTGGTGAGAAGGGCAAATTGGGACATGGAGGTAAGCATCCTTGATGTCCAGAGACACCATATAGTCTCCTTCTTCCAGGTTCGCTATCACTGCTCTGAGTGATTCCATCTTGAATTTGAACCTTTGTATGTAAGTGTTCAAGGATTTCAGATTTAAAATAGGTCTCACCGAGCCGTCCGGCTTCGGTACCACAAACAGCGTGGAATAATACCCCTTTCCCTGTTGTAGGAGGGGTACCTTGATTATCACCTGCTGGGAATACAGCTTGTGAATGGCTTCCAATACTGCCTCCCTGTCGGGGGGAGACGTTGGTAAAGCAGACTTCAGGAACCGGCGAGGGGGAGACGTCTCTAATTCCAATTTGTACCTCTGAGATACTACCTGCAGGATCCAGGGGTCCACTTGCGAGTGAGCCCACTGCGCGCTGAAATTCTTGAGACGGGCCCCCACCGTGCCTGAGTCCGCTTGTAAGGCCCCAGCGTCATGCTGAGGACTTGGCAGAAGCGGGGGAGGGCTTCTGTTCGTGGGAAGAGGCTGTCTGCTGCAGTCTTTTTCCCCTTCCTCTGCCCCGGGGCAGATATGAGTGGCCTTTTGCCCGCTTGCCCTTATGGGGACGAAAGGACTGAGCCTGAAAAGACGGTGTCTTTTTCTGCTGAGAGGTGACCTGGGGTAAAAAGGTGGATTTCCCAGCCGTTGCCGTGGCCACCAGGTCCGATAGACCGACCCCAAATAACTCCTCCCCTTTATACGGCAATACTTCCATATGCCGTTTGGAATCCGCATCACCTGACCACTGTCGCGTCCATAACCCTCTTCTGGCAGAAATGGACAGCGCACTTACTCTTGATGCCAGAGTGCAAATATCCCTCTGTGCATCTCGCATATATAGAAATGCATCCTTTAAATGCTCTATAGTCAATAATATATTGTCCCTGTCCAGGGTATCAATATTTTCAGTCAGGGAATCCGACCAAGCCACCCCAGCACTGCACATCCAGGCTGAGGCGATTGCTGGTCGCAGTATAATACCAGTATGTGTGTATATACTTTTTAGGATATTTTCCAGCTTCCTATCAGCTGGTTCCTTGAGGGCGGCCGTATCAGGAGACGGTAACGCCACTTGTTTTGATAAGCGTGTGAGCGCCTTATCTACCCTAGGGGGTGTTTCCCAACGCGCCCTAACCTCTGGCGGGAAAGGGTATAATGCCATTAATTTTTTAGAAATTAGCAGTTTTTTATCGGGGGAAACCCACGCTTCATCACACACCTCATTTAATTCATCTGATTCAGGAAAAACTATGGGTAGTTTTTTCACACCCCACATAATACCCTTTTTTGTGGTACTTGTAGTATCAGAAATGTTCAAAACCTCCTTCATTGCCGTGATCATGTAACGTGTGGCCCTACTGGAAAATACGTTTGTTTCCTCACCGTCGACACTGGAGTCAGTGTCTGTGTCGACCATCTGAGGTAACGGGCGCTTTAGAGCCCCTGACGGTGTTTGAGACGCCTGTACAGGTATTAACTGATTTGCCGGCTGTCTCATGTCGTCAACAGTCTTTTGTAAAGTGCTGACACTATCACGTAATTCCTTTCATAAGACCATCCAGTCAGGTGTCGACTCCCTAGGGGGTGACATCACTAATACAGGCAATTGCTCCGCCTCCACACCATTTTCCTCCTCATACATGTCGACACAACGTACCGACACACAGCACACACACAGGGAATGCTCTGATAGAGGACAGGACCCCACTAGCCCTTTGGGGAGACAGAGGGAGAGTTTGCCAGCACACACCAGAGCGCTATATATATACAGGGATAACCTTATATAAGTGTTTCTCCCTGATATAGCTGCTGTATATATTTATCAGCCAAATTAGTGCCCCCCCTCTCTTGTTTTACCCTGTTTCTGTAGTGCAGGACTGCAGGGGAGAGTCATGGAGCTTTCCTCCAACGGAGCTGTGAGGAAAAAATGGCGCCAGTGTGCTGAGGAGATAGGCTCCGCCCCCTTCTCGGCGGCCTTTCTCCCGCTTTTTTATGGAAAAATTGGCAGGGGTTAAATGCATCCATATAGCCCAGGAGCTATATGTGATGTATTTTTTGCCATATAAGGTGTTTTTATTGCGTCTCAGGGCGCCTTCCCCCAGCGCCCTGCACCCTCAGTGACCGGAGTGTGAAGTGTGCTGAGAGCAATGGCGCACAGCTGCGGTGCTGTGCGCTACCTTATTGAAGACAGGACGTCTTCTGCCGCCGATTTTCCGGACCTCTTCAGTCTTCTGGCTCTGTAAGGGGGCCGGCGGCGCGGCTCTGGGACCCATCCATGGCTGGGCCTGTGATCGTCCCTCTGGAGCTAATGTCCAGTAGCCTAAGAAGCCCAATCCACTCTGCACGCAGGTGAGTTCGCTTCTTCTCCCCTTAGTCCCTCGGTGCAGTGAGCCTGTTGCCAGCAGGTCTCACTGAAAATAAAAAACCTACTTTAAACTTTTACTCTAAGCAGCTCAGGAGAGCCCCTTAGTATGCACCCTTCTCGTTCGGGCACAAAAATCTAACTGAGGCTTGGAGGAGGGTCATAGGGGGAGGAGCCAGTGCACACCAGGTAGTCCTAAAGCTTTTACTTTTGTGCCCAGTCTCCTGCGGAGCCGCTATTCCCCATGGTCCTTTCGGAGTCCCCAGCATCCACTAGGACGTCAGAGAAATATGTATTGACCTGCTGCTGTCTCTGAGTGCCGTTCTTTGTCTGGACTTCTACATACTGAGTGTTCTGGCACCTGAGCAATTTGACTGTTTTTTGGAGTGCCGGTTGCTGCTGTATTCTTATGTTAGTGCTTTGCATATAAGCACGTGTTGCATGGCACCCATGACGTTGAGAAGCTGTTGATTTATACGGTGTTTACCTTCTGGTATCCTAGAGGCTACTGCTATAGCATGGATATTGCAGCATCTCTCCCCCAGGATGCCCCTGTGATAATGTCGATATTATCTTAAACCATAAAGCTATACCTTTAAACACACTTTTACCATAGAGCCGCTACGGCCGCTAGACTTAATACACACGCTACGCACTTCGCACGCTATTTGCGTACAGAGTCCCGTACGACGTACGTACTTTGCGTACACACGTCGCGCTGGGTGTATAGAGTACGCACAGTGCGCGCACACTCTTGCTAAACTTTAAACCTTATTTGTGATGCAATGCAATGTTATTCTTACACTCTAAACCTTGTGCCGCAAAGCACTGCAATGATGATACACTTTAAACCTTTACGCAGCGCTGATGGTATAAAATACCCGCTATGCGTACACACCTTATCAATACACTTTAAAACCTTATACAGTTAAATACACTTTAAACCCTAGCAGGGAAATGAAGACACAACACCGATATGTAGTTAATCGCTGGGTTCTTAGACCACAGTGGATTATTTGAAAGGGGATAACAGTACAAGTTATACACTACAAAGCTAACAAGATAAATCTACAACAGAATAATGGCTACAGTCAATGTACATATGTGAGAATGTTCGCTTACGCAACCTGGACCAGTCCTCCGCTTATCAGGTAGAAAGCGTTCAGAGTCTTCTGACCAGCCAGGCAACAACAGGCTTTTTATACACAACTTCCATATACAATACAATGGTCACTGTAATCCCTTTGTCTATTGGACACAGAGATGCATCTTTACATTACAGGAGAGGTCATAGATTGATTTGAAAAGGTGGGCGATGTCTTTCTCAACTGCTCTTGTGGGTGGTATCCTCTGGATTCCCGCCGCATACATAATATACAGTAAATACAGTTTATATCTATATTCTACTTCTGCACATAACTATATGCTGGAACATGCGATCTTTCTCTAACCGGCACCGGAATGTTACCCTTAAAATACCCTACAGCTGGATACTAGGCATCACCTTATAACCTTTGTCTGTCCCTTCCTATCATGCAAAGGCGAATCCCTTAGCCCTGGAATCATTTAAACTGTTGATACTTGCTGATGTGGTGCGGAGTGGCTATGTGTAAAATGTGCACTATTTGGGTTAAATATGTAATGTTCTGATAACCCTCTATGCGCTCACAAACTCCACCGTAAATACCCATACCACCCGCATGATCGCAGGAGCGATCCTACGCAAATTGCGGATACGTGCACGCACGGCGGAACAAGTGCACGCGCAGCGGGCATGTGTATGGGGTTAGTACATGGTGTATGCATTACAATATTTTTCAACTTTGACACCTGGTTGTCGCAACATGAAGATTTCTGATTTGGGAGAGACGTTTAGTTTTACACAAACAGAGATTGATCAGATTCTATTCAAGGAATGTCTGATTGATTCAGACACAACTGGTAATGCTGAAACATTATTCCATCAAATCTGGAGACTCAAGTGCAGAGAAATTGACTTTCTCCTACATGGGACCTCTCTCTCTGAGTATTTCCGGGAACATAAAATCCCCAGAGGGTTCCGAGTGCGAAACATACCTACTATTGGGCGTAATAACTCAGATTTCGTGCGTGAGTGGGTGGCGATTTTAAATAAATGCGCATTTGACCTTATGATTTTAGTTATTGATGAAGCAAATAAAGAACTTATTGCTACGAGATCTAAAATCGTGGCATTTGAAAAGGATCATATTAAAAATTTGAAAGATGACCCTTCACAGGATTGGATCAGGAAATTGGAGTCACAATGCCTACAATATAAAAATGAGCTGTTGAAGTTTAAGAGGAATAAGAAATTGGCTGTGGATGCCGACTATGAGGATTATCAGGTATATCGTGGTTGTCTGGGGGTGAGTCTACTAATGCATATCGGAAACAGCCGAGAGCCCGAAGGCCCTGGCATAAAAGATCCTCTGCAAGAGATAGAGATGTGCCTCGCTCAAATTCGGCTCTGGCAGCAGGGGTGCCCCTTTAGAGGAGCGCACCCGGGCAGTTGCAAACCCTATAGCCTCTCTGCCACCCGCCGGGGTGGCCAAAAACAAAGGGGTAAGAGCCGTAACATTGAAACAACATCGCTGATTTTCTATTTGTCACAACGAAACCTTGAGGAGGCTGAGATCTCAGTCCTCAGTAAGGGACTCAGTTTTGTTCCTACCAATTTACATGATGCCTTTAATTGGATTAAGGACCTTCACTCTTTCTCACGGAAACTCATACTTAAAGAGTTTTTTCAAAATTCACCAGATACCTGTGATTCCTCAATCTTCTCCAATTTTTTTAAACGTACATCCAGATCCACATTTGATCCTGTGTCTTCAAACGCATCACTTAAATCATTCCATAGATTACTAGATGAGTCCATTACGAAATTTACAGCTGCTCCAGCCAAGATGAAATTTAACCTGTCGAAAAGTGAAACCCAGGCTCTCAAGTCCCTTGCTACCTATGATGACATAGTTATTAGGCCCGCCGACAAGGGCGGTGCCATTGTTGTTTTGGACTTACAATTCTATAGGGATTAAATCTACTCTCAGTTATCAGATAGGGAAGTGTATCAGAAGTTGTTGACTGATCCTACCTCTCAATTTCAGAAGGAGCTCAAGGGGATTTTGAATACAGCTAAAGTGTCGGGTAAGCTTCCCGATAAAATCTGTAGAGCTTTAAGTATCAAGTACCCTAAGGTCCCTCTTCTATATACGCTTCCCAAACTACATAAGAACCGGGGGGGACGCCCGATTATTTCGGCTCCAGACTCTCTGTATCGATCAGTGGCCCAGCTCCTGGACTCTATTTTGCAACCTTTGCTTCCACATCGGGACACTTACCTGAAAGACAATACCTCCTTTCTTAAGAAGCTTCAAGCGATGTCTAATATTCCTGATGGAACTTTACTTTGTTGTCTGGACGTTTGTAGCCTCTATACGTCCATCCCTCATGGTGATGGCCTTTTGGCTATGAGAACATTTCTGGAGGCTGAGCTCTTGCCTAGTGTGTTTGATCATGATTTGATCCTTTCCTTACTTGATTTGACCCTTAACCGGAATTATTTTTTATTTGATGGTTCCTTTTTTTTGCAGCGCAGAGGATGTGCGATGGGGTCCCCCGTGGCCCCGTCGTATGCTAACATCTTCATGTTTGAGCAAGAACGCAAAATTTTCTTTGATAATCCTGATATAAGTGGCAATATCTTCATGTTTTGTCGCTATATTGATGATATTTTTCTGTTATGGGGTGGGGGTCAGGATGCTTTAGTTAACATCATGAATGAAATCAATGGCTCTGAGTCTTCCATTAAATTAACGTACACGTTCAGTACTTCAGAAATACATTTTCTGGATGTTAATATCCGGCTTGTGAATAGACAGATGTCCACTGAGGTTTTTCATAAACCTACGGATCGTAATACCCTACTATTGGCATCCAGCCACCATCCAGAACCCCTTAAGAATGGCCTCCCGTGCTCTCAGATGATGTGAGTAGCACGTATTGCTTCCGATCCATCAAAGATACCTGATGAGTTGGATGCATTAGTTTCCAATTTTGCTGCCCGGGGGTACGACCCTAATATACTGTTAGCTCAAAAAGAAGAAGTGTTGGGGATGTCCCATGAGACCTTACTTAATCCAACCACCAAGTATATAAAAAAAAGGATACCATTTCCTAGTGATTTTACATCTTCTAGTTTTGGTGTTAGTAGAGCCACTAAGGCCTTGTGTCCTATTGTGGCATCTGACCCCGACCTTAAAGTATTTCATAAATCTACTCCGTTGATGTCCTTCCATCGTGGAAGAAACATCAAAGATAGAGTTGTAAGAACAGACATTACTGGTATGCAGAGGCGTATCTAGGGTAGGGCGAGTGGGGCACGTGCCCTGGGCGCCTTGGCAGGCCCAGGAGAGGGGGGCGCCGCCACCGGCCAGGGCATCATGCCCCACTCGCCCCGTCAACCCTAAATGTGAGGGGAGGAGAGCGCAGCATCTCTCCCTCCCCTCACCGCCGCTGCCAGCACTAGCAGCGCTGCCAGCAGCGCTGCTGTGTCCGGTCTCCGACGTTAGCCAATCAGAGCTTGCGGACCGGCTCCTGATTGGCTGCCGGTCCGCGAGCTCTGATTGGCTAGCGAACCGGTGCCAGACACAGCCACCGGAGATGGGACGGGAGACCTGGACGGAGCAGTGAGGGGAAGAAGAGGCGGTGAGGGGAAGGAGAGGCGCTGCGCTGCACTCTCCTCCCCTCACATAAGCGGCCGGTGAGTGAACGGGGGGGGGGGGGCACAGGCACAGTGGGGCATGTATCTGGCACCAAATGGGGCATGTAAGTGGCACTGAGTGGGGCCTTGCACTGTGGGGCATGTATCTGGCACTGTGGGGCATGTAACTGGCACTGTGGGGCATGTAACTGGCACTGTGGGGCATGTATCTGGCACAGTGGGGCAATGTAACTGCCACTGTGGGGCATGTATCCGGCACTGTGGGGCATGTATCTGGCACAGTGGGGCAATGTAACTGGCACTGTGGGGCATGTATCTGGCACAGTGGGGCAATGTAACTGGCACTGTGGGGCATGTATCTGGCACAGTGGGGCAATGTAACTGGCACTGTGGGGCATGTATCCGGCACTGTGGGGCATTGTCTCTGGCACTGTGGGGCAATGTAACTGGCACTGTGGGGCAATGTAACTGGCACTGTGGGGCAATGTAACTGGCACTGTGGGGCAATGTAACTGGCACTGTGGGGCATGTATCCGGCACTGCGGGGCATGTATCTGGCACTGTGGGGCAATGTAACTGGCACTGTGGGCCATTTTCAGTGGCCACACCCCTTCTGGTGTGTGGCCACGCCCATTTTTCAGGCGCGCGCACATGCCTCTTTTTGTGTGCTTTTTTTTTGGGGGGGGGGGGAGGGGCGCCATTTTACATCTTGCCCTGGGCTCCAAATACCCTAGTTACGCCTCTGCTGGTATGGGTGTTTTGAGAAACCCTAATGTTTATTAAAAATTGCCTGGCTGTTATAAGTGTAGTGGCTGCGCCACTTGTAAGTAAATGCTTAACTGTAAAACATTCAAACACCCCCATGGTAATAAGAACTATGATATTAGGTTTGTGCTGACCTGTTCCACTTCTTTTGTGGTTTATGTTATTGTGTGTTCATGTGGTTTATTTTTTTTATTTTTTTTTAAATTGTTTATTTTAATTTTTAGGTTATGAATATCATCACAGCTCCCCACCACACGTGGGGTGAGCTGTTCTCATGTAACAAATACAACCAAAAACAGAGATATAACCTTAGAACAAAGATCATGCGGTTCCCAGCTTGCGACAGGAAAGAAAGGAGGTAAATAAGAAGAATAAGATAACATATGAGTCATTAATCATACATTTGTTAAAACGAGAAACAGTTATGGATTATACCTCTGGGTGAGAGAAATAGAAAAAAAAAACACGCACAAAGAAAAAAAAGAGAAAAAAGAGATCCTACTGTCGGGTGGGAACCGGAGATTACGTACTTAACTATGGCATTAGAAAGACGAAGTCTAAGGAAAGAAAGAGAGAGCATGAGGAGAGAGAAGGGGGAACGGGACAAGACGGGACGGGAATAGGATAGGGGGGGGGGGAAGACCCAGGTTTGGGGGCGCCGCTAGTGCGCCTCCTCGATCCGCTGACCTCGTATAGGGCGTTAGTATATAGAGGGAAAGTGCTACCTGAGGGACACGAAGAGGTCACATTTAAGGGCAAGCTTGTAACTACTCGTCAGGATAGGAGATCACCGAACTCAGAGCAGGAGAGCCATCGAGCTCCCGGGGGATCGTAATCCACTTGCGGGAGCCTGTGAGTCGAACCATAGTTCCCAACTCAGGAGAAACTGGAAAGATCTATTATGGAGGTATGCAGTGATTTTTTCCATGCTTGCGAGATACCATACTTTGTTGATGACTTGCTTAATAGGGGGGGGCTCCCTCTGTTTCCATTGAAGGGCAATTGAGCATCTAGCTGCGTTTAGGATCTGTGTCAGTATTTTACCGGAGTTTGGGGGAGCGGTAGTAATGGGGAGGCCTAGCAGGAAGGACCAAGGGGTTTTTTGTACTTGAGTCTGGAGTACTGCACTCAGCAGGTGTGCGACTGCATCCCAGAATATTGTGATTTTAGGGCACGTCCACCAAATATGGAGGAAAGAGCCATGTTCCCCGCATTCTCTCCAGCACATGGGTGATGAGGATGGAAACATTTTATGAAGTCTTGAGGGGACAAGATACCACCTGTATAAGATTTTATATGCGTTTTCCTTTACCAGGGTTGAGATAGAGGACTTCGCGACCGCAGTGAAGATGTCCGACCAATCATAGTCATCCGGCACCGGTCCTAGATCCCGTTCCCACTGGAGTACGAAGGCCGGGGGCGTCTTCTGATCCCGAGTCTGGAGAAGGGAATACAGCAGAGAGATGATTCCTCGCTCGAGTGGTTTGTGATAACAGTAGGACTCCAGCGTGGTGAGAGGTTGGAACGGGGACGAGTTTGATAAAGAAGTGACAAAATGTCTCAGCTGGAAATAGGTGAAAGGGTTCGCCTCCGGGAAGTCGAATTTCGTCATGATGTCCGATAGAGGAGCGCAGGTTCCATCGGAGAGCATGTCCAGAGCAAAGCGGATGTTCCGTTCCACCCATGGACCCGATCGGGTCAGTGACTGACCCGGTGCGAAGGAAGGGTTGTCCCATAAGGGGGTAAGCGCCGAGGGAGATGACAGTAAGTGAAAGCGACGCGTGCAATAGTCCCAGATCTGACAGGTGAAGTCTAGCACCGGGTGCAGTTGTAGGTGGGGAGATCTAGTTCTAAGAGGGGATAGGAGTAGGGATGACAAAGATGGGATGTGGCAAAGTGCCGTCTCCAGCTGAAGCCAGCGTAAAGTCTGTGTAGGGGCGAACCAGGTTACCGCCTGGCTGAGATGGGAGGCCAAATAATATAGACGGATGTCTGGGAAACCTCTACCTCCTTCCTGCACTGGTTTGCTCAGAGTTGAGAAGCCTATTCTAGGCACCTTGTTTCTCCACACAAATCGGAGCAACCATGAGTGGACTTGTGCTAACACAGATTCCGGAACCTTCACTGGTAGTGTCTGAAACAAATAAAGTAAGCGGGGGACAATGTTCATTTTCAGAGCTACAATGCGACCCAGCCATGAGATAATTAGTGATTGCCATTTATGGAGGTCGGCTTTAAGGTTTTTGAGCAGTGGCGAAAAGTTTTCCTTATATAAGTCTCCGTAGCGGCGTGTAATAAAGATCCCCAGATACCGAATTTTAGAAGCGCACCAGGTGAATTTAAAGTTGCTTTGCATGTGGGATAATCGGGGAGGGGGGATGTGGAAAGGGAGGGCCTCCGTTTTGGACCAGTTAACTTTGTACCCCGAGACATGGCCATATTCAAGGAGGAGGTCAAAAAGGTTCGGCAAAGAAGTGTGTGGTGAGGAAAGCGATAGGAGGACATCGTCTGCAAACAAAGAGATTTTGTAAGTAGAGCCCCCCACCGTCAGCCCCCCGATGTCGGGCGAGGCTCGAATGCGGGCTGCTAATGGCTCTATAACTAAGGCAAAGATCAGAGGCGAGAGTGGGCAGCCCTGTCTGGTGCCGTTGGAGATAACTAGGGGGTCCGACTGCACTCCATTCACAGATACTCTGGCGGAAGGGCTAGAGTACAAGGCCTGGATTCCTGTGAGAAATTCCCCATGAAAGCCGAAATGGGCAAGAGTTTCGAATAGAAAGGGCCAACCTATCCTGTCAAACGCCTTCTCCGCGTCCAGAGAAAGCAAAAGAGCAGGAGTGTGCGTAAGGTTGATGTAGTGAGCAAGACTAACAACACGTCTTGTGTTGTCTCGGGCTTGGCGGCCGGGGATAAATCCCACCTGATCATTATGGACAAGGTGTGGTAATACACTATTCAATCGGAGGGCTAAAATTTTTGCGTAGATCTTGATATCCGAGTTAAGTAGCGAGATAGGTCTATAGTTAGCGCAATTAGAAGCGTCTTTACCGTCCTTGGGAATAACTATAATTTTAGCCTCCAGAGCCGATTTGGAGAAAGAAGCTCCCTGTAAAACAGCGTTGAAGAGGGATGAGAGGTGGGGTGCAAGTTGGGGAAGAAAAGTCTTGTAATAGGCGGCCGTAAAGCCGTCTGGGCCCGGCGCCTTGGTAAGTTTTAGGGCTTTAACCACGGTGGCTATTTCTTCGTCGGAGATCTTTGAGTTTAATCCTGCAGCGTCCAATGGGCTCAAACAAGGCAGTCGGCATTGGGATAGGAAGGCACGGATGGCCTCATGAAAGTCCGGGTTCGATTGAGTGGGCCCATGGGCATTGTACAGCTTTTCGTAGAAGCGAGAGAAAGCTTCAGTAATACATTTAGGATCAGCTGTTTTCTTGCCAGAGGAGGACTGGATAGATAGGACATTGTTCCTAGCAAGTTTAGCCCGAAGTCTAGAAGCTAGTAGTCGGTCAGCTTTATCCCCTTTTTCGTAAAAGGACTGATTAAGCCATTTCAGGCTAGTCTCTACCTTCGCCGTCAGGAGCATGTTTAATTCTCCCCTGGCCGCGGACAGGGACGAGAGATCTGCTTCGGACCCTGTTTTTTTGTGTTTTTGTGAGAGGGACGTCACTAAGTCCGAGAGCTCCCGTATGCGTTTGGATCTGGTCCTCTTGTTATAAGATGAGGCACTAATCAGGCGTCCGCGTATTACTGCTTTGTGGGCGTCCCATAATAACATAGGGGAAATAGATGGGGATGTATTCGTTTTAAAGTAGTGTAAGATTTCGGCAGCTATGTGAGCTTTTGTTTGAGGGTTCAGAAGGAGTCTGTCATTCAGCCTCCAAACGGGGTGTCGAACGGGAGGGTGCGGGCCAGGGACGTCCGCAGAAACCGGGCCGTGGTCTGACCATGTGCTAGGGTGGATGGAGGCGTCAAGGATACATTGGGCTGGCTCCGCACTTAGGAATATCATGTCCAGTCTTGTGTAAACATCGAAAATGGGGGAATAATATGTGTAATCCCTAGCATTTGACTCCTTCACTCTCCAGGTGTCGAAGAGGAGGTGCTGTGACAGCAGGTGGTTTAGAGCGGCTGCGTTGCGCGAGTGAGAGGAGCGCATGGATCTGGGCAGAGGTTTTGATCTGTCCAGGTCGCTATCCAGAGTTATATTAAAGTCCCCCCCCAACACCACGCTGCCGTTTCTGTGCAAGGCTAAGAGGCTATTTAGGGAGCGGAAGAAAGGGGCCTGAAGCTGGTTTGGAGCATATACGTTCAAGAACGTATAGGGGGATCCGTTTAGCAACCCTACTAATAGCAAGTATCTGCCTTCAGGGTCCCTCAGTATTTCAGAGGGGGTAAAATCTAGGTGGCTGGCAAAGAGTATAGAGACCCCCTTCTTCTTGCGCATGGGGTCGCAAGCATGGAAAGATTGTGGGAAAGATTTTGATCTAAGTTCGGGATGCGACTTACCCGAGAAGTGGGTCTCCTGTAGGAATACGATGTCACCCCTAAGTTGTTTAAGGGACTGGAATAAAAAAGAGCGTTTACGTGGGCTGTTTAATCCCTTCGTGTTTAGGGTAATTATTCTAAGAACCATGATGTTGAGGTGGAGCACAATTCCTGTGGAAGCGCATCAGCGGGACCCCTGGGGAGAGAGGGGAAAGGAAAGGGGAGGAAATCAGAGAAAGAGGGGGAGAGAGAGTAAGAGAACAGAAGGAGCACAGGCAAAGATTAGTACCAGTATCTTGATAACAGAGAAATTCCATTCTCACTAGTCGGACCCAAGGAAGAAGGAGACCCGCAGGTCTAGTTCGTCCGACGTCGACCTCGGAGGTCGAGTGGGGGGTGGATGAACCCGGCCGATCGGAGCGGAGACCGGGTCCCGTGTGTGAACAAACTCAATTTAAATGTATGTATTGCGGCTTATAGGCCAAAGGAGCTAACAGGGAAGGGAG
This sequence comes from Pseudophryne corroboree, assembly GCF_028390025.1. Taxonomy (NCBI): domain Eukaryota; kingdom Metazoa; phylum Chordata; class Amphibia; order Anura; family Myobatrachidae; genus Pseudophryne; species Pseudophryne corroboree. The sequence continues at coordinate 418,764,738 of NC_086444.1, read as the reverse complement.
GAGAGAGGGGGAGGGGGGAGTGGAAGGGGGTGAGCCGCATATTGCGGTTGGTAGGTAGAAGGATCCAACAGGGGGGGGGGAGAAAAGCAAGTTCGAGGAAACTGAAGGTACACATGGTATGTCTATTACGAAGCAACAGTAGTAGTATTGGGATCGGTTTAGATTAGGAAAAGAAGGTTCGGCCCAGTCGGGTCACCCGGGACAGGAGCCCGCGCGGCCAGGCGCGCGGGTCCCTGTCCCAAGAGCCCGGGAAGGCCCACCCAAAACACATTCACCAAGGCAATAAGCGGTCAACAGCAATTGTCTAGAGGGCTCCGCGCCATCGAATGGGGGGTGAGTGGAGGGGGGGGGGGGGGGGGGAGGGAGGAAAGGGAGCACAAAGGAACCAAGGGTAAACACGGCATGGCAATCACAAGGCAACAATAGCAACACTAAGAGTAGTATAAAGTAATAAGAGAGAGGCCGCGGCCCAGTCGGGCCGCCGAGGACAGAAGCCCCCGCGGCCAGCCGCGGGGAGCCCCTGCCCTAGGGGCCCGAGAAGGCCCGCCCGCCAGACATGCAGCAGGGCAATAAACAGTAAATAATTGTTATATAGAGGGTTTTGCACCCCATGCGAGTCTCAGCAAAGCACAACGAGATCCCCCGTGGTACGCTGAGAGCCCGTTCGGGTATCACGGTCCTGTAAGGCCTTTAACATATGTCGGCTCATGTATCCAAAGAGGCACGTGTTGCCGGTCCAACTGTGTTCCATTCTGGGGATGGGGCCGTGAGGGGAGGGGAGGTGTTGACTGGTAGAGGTCGTTGAGATGCGGCCGGGGGGCCGGAGATGTTCAGTTGACGGAGCAGTTGTAGGGCTTCGTCAGGAGATCTGGCGGAGAGGAATTTACCATCCGCCCTGACCTGGAGGGCAAAGGGAAAGCCCCATCTATATCTGATGTTGTTGTCTCTCAGGGCTTTGGTTATGTCCTTTAGTTCCCGCCTCCTATTCAGCGTAACCGGTGACAGGTCCTGGAAGATTGAAAGATCTGAGCCTTCGAAAGAGGTAACCGGAGACCTCCGGGCTTTGGCGAAAACTTGATCTTTGACCGCAAAGTAGTGAAACCGTAGGATCACATCTCTCGGTGTTTTAGCATCCTGGGATCTAGGACGCAGGGCTCTGTGAGCTCTATCTAGGAGTAACATGTCGTCTGGAACAGAGGGGGCGAGAGTGCGGAAGAGGCGGAACAGGTAATCCATGAGGTGGGTTTGCTCCACCGTTTCGGGAACATTACGGATTCGAAGATTGTTCCGACGGCCTCTGTTGTCTAAATCTTCTTGTTTATCTGCCAACAGCATAACATCGGTACGCATTTGGGTCATCTCCTGTTCCGATTCTTGTTGGAAGGCGATGAGCTCTTCTTGTTTTCTTTCGATGGCGTCAACTCTGGAGCCCAGGTTGTCCACATCGTTTTTCAGGCCCGATATAGCCTCCTGTACCTCCGCGCGGATTGATTTTTTAATGTTGCGCATTTCGGACAGGAGAAGGGCGACGTCTGCTTTTGTGGCGGGTGTAGAGGAAGAGTCATCATCCGAGTCCCGGTCAGAGGAGGGTGGAGGTGAGGCAGTTTTCCGGGTGGAGGATGGGGTAGAATTCTTGAAGTAGCCCACCAAGTTATGGGCGTTCGTCTTTTTCCCCCCTTTAGGCATCGTGGTGGTGAGGGGTGAGAAAAATTGGTAGTCAACACCTGGGCAGGTATGGGGGAGCTCCTAGGGCATTAGGATCGCACACGGGACCTGGAGCGCTGCATGACAAGATCACATGGTAAGCGGTTCACAGGAGGATGGCCCGCAGAGCCCGATCGAGTGCGCTGAGGTGGAAAGGTACACCCTTGAACTCCCAGTTAGTTTAGGATCTCCCAGGGTCACTGTTGGGGTCGTCCAATGGGCCGCATCCGTTGTCTATGTGGGCGTAGGAGATGGCGCCCTGAGGGTGCCCCTGGTGGTATCAGTGCCCGCAAGCCCACAATTATATGTCGGCTAACAGTGGTGAATGATTAGGAGGGGGAGAGCTCGTGCCAGGTAGTGTGTCTCCCTAGGTGCTGTGCGTTGAGGTGCCCCGTCGGCCGTATGTATGAGGCAGTGCAGCCAGATGGGGGAACAGCGCCTATGAGGTGTGCTTGGACCCTATGGACCTGTTCTGTGGGAGCTCAGACCTGACGTAGTACAGCGAATCTGGGGAGGGTAGGTGAAGGGATATGCAGTTGCCCAGACTCCGGACCGCGAGCACTCCCATCCCCCGCTGCAATGCAGGGTTATGCTGTACTTTTATATTCCCTGGCCCAGGAGTGGGATACTAAGCGAGAGCAACCTCGGCTAATATGGCCGCCGTGTCTCCCGCCGACCCGTCTGGCAGGCCGGGGATGTGAGCAGGGCCAGGATAAAGCCCCTACGAGGGCCGGTATTGTGATGACCCGTGGTAGGAGAAAAAATGTTTGTTTTGTGTGTCGGGGCAGCGGGGAGAGATAGCCGCGGTGAGACGCTGGGAAGCACCAGCGTATGACTCACCCGCCGCTTGAGACCGCCGCCGTCAGCCGCTCAGAGCTCCGTCTTCCGACCTCACTTGCAGAGATCCCCAGATAGCTCCGGCTCGGGGGGTAACTCCCTTCACTCGCCTGTAGTCCTCGGGGTATGGTGAGTTCGTCTCCCGGGTTTCGCCGTCCGCAGGTCGCAGGTCTGCGCTCTGTAAGGGGGGGGAATCCGTACTCCAGTCCCCGGCTTCTGATGGAGGGGAAGGCCGCAACCCGCGGGAACCCTTAAAAGGGCTCCCCGGCTCCGCGACCGAAGCCCCTCGTCCTGGGTGACAAAGGGCACAGGTATCCTTCTCCGTGTGCCCGTGGGGTACAGTAAATCACTGGTAACAGCCGGTATATGTGTGGGGCTGCAGGAGCTCACATGAAACGCTTCCTCACAGCCCATGTGGTTTATTTTATGTGGGCCAAACTATTTGCAAATTTTCTGAACGCATGGCGGCACATAGATCAGCCATTAAGCTCATCCTAGAGGGTAAATTCATAGACCAGCCGGTGGCAAAACATTTTAAAGGTGCAGGCCATACCCTCGATTCACTTCGGTATTTCATGATTGATCACGTGCCATTAACTCTTAGGGGAGGTGATAGAGCCAAACAGCTCTTACTTAAAGAAGCTAGGTGGATCACTAGGCTTGGTACCAGTGCCCCAGGTGGTCTGAATGAAAAAATTAATTGGAATTCGCTAATTTAATGGGTACTGTTGAGGGGTGTCTAGTATTGAATCCTTTCTTGAATAGTCTTGATTAACTTCTGTTGTTTTTAATTCATTATGTATAGTGTTTTGTGTTTGTGTTTTTTTTCCTGTTTTATGTGCTGATAGATATGACCCCAGTGCCAGATACAGAAATGCCCCCACAGTGCCTGCCAGATATGCCCCCAGTGCCAGATACATATATTCCCCCTGTGCCAGATATGCCCCCAGTGCCAGATACATATATGCGCCCAGTGCCAGATACAGAAATGCCCCACAGTGCCTACCAGATATGCCCCCAGTGCCAGATATGCCCCCAGTGCCAGATATGTCCCACTCCCCAGTGCCGGATATGCCCCCAGATCCCAGTGCCAGGTACACATGTCCTCACAGCCCCAGGCCCCCTTCTCACAAAACACACAGTCACAGACAAACAGAGACATACATACTTACCTACAAATCCGATCTCTCTGCTCTCTCTCAGTCTCTCCCACGCTGTTTGCTGCTGCCGGCCTCCTCCTGTCCCTAGCTCCGCGGCTCCTCTTCACCCGACGCGAAGTGACGTCATGACGTCACGCTGCGTCACATCAGAATAAATGAAACTTTATTAAGCCGAACAGCAAGCTGCAGCTTGCTGTGATCGGCGGTGGGGAGGCAGGATATGAAGGGGCAGCAGCTGTGCTGCGGTCAGTATCACCGGCGGCGGTCGCCGGGAATAGCAACGGCTGGCTGTGTGTGCAGCCTGGGCCCTCCACTCTGTCAGAGTGGCCGGGCCCGGGACATCTGTACACAGGGCACCCTCTTGATGGCGGCCCTGGCACCCACCATAGCTATCTCACTGCCCCCACCATAACTATCTCACTGTCTCTCACCATAGCTGTCTCACTGCCCCCACCATAGCTGTCTCACTGCCCCCACCATACTGTAGCTGTCTCACTGCCCCCACCATAGCTGTTTTAATGCCCCCACCGTAGCTATCTCACTGCCACACCATAGTTCTCTCACTGTCCCCACCATAGCTGTTTTAATGCCCCCACCGTAGCTATCTCACTGCCACGCCATAGTTCTCTCACTGTCCCCACCATAACTGTTTTAATGCCCCCACCATAGCTGTTTTAATGCCCCCACCATAGCTATCTCACTGCCACACCAGAGCTCTCTCACTGTCCCCACCATAGCTATCTCACTACTCCACAATAGCTGTCTCACTGCCCCCAAATAGCTGTCTCATTGCCCCCACCATAGCAGTCTCACTGCCTCCACTATAGCTATCTCACTGCCACATCATAGCTACCTCACTGCCCCCACCATAGCTATCTTACTGCCCTCACATAGCTATCTCACTGCCCCCTCCTTAGCTGTCTCACTGATTCTGTGCCTAATTCATTTTTTGTATGCAAACCTGATGGTTTACATACAAATACAATCGCATAATCGCACCGTCCCTTCTGTGTGAAGGGTTGCCGTGTGAGTTTGGGGATGCGGTGAGTGCAGGGGAGCGGCGCGGGGGGTGGGGTGAACGGCATGTGGGAGACTTGCCCACTTTCCCGGGGGACCGGGAGTGCCACAAGATTTTCGGGAACCTCCCGGCCTTACCAGGAGAGTAGACAAGTATGCTTCTAAGTGTAGGACAGGGCCTGATGTAATTGATGGCAAGCAAATGATGAATGATTTCAACAAATAACAAGTACTAATACACCAGATTGAGAGTCAATGGCCTAGAAAATCAGAGTTGAATGCAAATTAGCCATCATGTATATGCCCCGGCATTGCTCCAAGGAAATAAATGAATATATTGCCCATATACTGTATATTTGTACCAGTCTGAAAATGATATGTCTTTATTTCCACAACTCTACATAGCCCACAGTTGCAGCGACACACCATGCCTGAACTTTGCCAATGTGACAACACCCATCAGTCATACAGTAAGTGGAGATGTTATTGAAAAAAGCACAATTTTGCTTGTTCTTGGCTTGTTTGGCTATGGAGCATGCACAGTGCAAACACACACAAGGTACCGTATGCTCCACAAACAGAACTGCATTCAACTCTGGATCAGTCCACAAAACAGTTGCTTAAATGTGGATGCACCTTGGAACAGTATGTTGTACATACTTCTTGCCTACTTTCAAACACTAGTTTCAGGGAAATTCCAGACGGCAGCAGAATACGCTGAACTAAGCGTGGCGTGCCGTTGAAGGGGGGTGTCATGCTTTGCCCAAAGGGCGTGTCGAGGACTACTTATAGGCGTATTTATTGCCACTCAGAGGTGTGTCCTGCAATAGCAGGTGAAAATTAGTACTAAAAGCAGCAAAAAAGGAAAAAAAAAGGTAATACTATAGGTATACTAGAGTAATAATACAGGTGCACTAAATTAAGATACTGTGTACATTTCTGAGAAGAAACGGACAGTATATTACACATTACATCCAGTACACACAGCACTATAATACAGTATATTATACACAGCCCCCCTCCCCATATTGTACCCAGTACCATATTACATTACATTATACACAATCCCCAGATTACACCCAGTACACATAGCACCATATTTCTTTACATTACACAGCCAGAGCTGTAACTAGACATTTTCGCGACCTGTGCCAGAAAAATAATTGTTTACCCCATCCACCCATATGCAGAATAGGGACAGTGCGCGCCAGAGGCGCGTGTGAAAAATAAAGTGGCATGGCTTCATGTGAAAGGCGTGGCCATCGAATTCACATTAGATTAACCAGCACAGTAGTGTACATTAGTCACATTACACCGCACAGTAGAACCCCTTAAACACGTTACGCCACAGTAGAGCCCCTTATACATATCACGCCACGGTAGAGACAATTATACACATAACGCCAGGTAGCCCCTTATACACATTTTGCCAGGGAGTCCATTATACACATTACACCAGGCAGAGCCCCTTACACCCAAGAGAGAGAATGTGTGTGTGTGTGTGTGTGTGTGTGTGTGTGTGTGTGTGTGTGTGTGTGTGTGTGTGTGTGTGTGTATAGACAGCAGCACTTCAGCACAACCCGCAGCTCCACGTTTCATCCTCCTCTGCGAGCAGCCTTGGGACCCACGGTTCCACGACTCCAGCTGCACTACACACAACACAGGGGGTTGACACTCGGGGTGCCCTGCGCTGCCTGCTGTAATATGGGTGTCGTACGGTATGCCGGCGCTCGGGCTCCCGGCGCCCAGCATACCGGCGCCGGGAGCCCGACTGCCGGCATACCGACAGCGTGGCAAGCGCAAAGGAGCCCCTTGCGGGCTCGCCACGCTGCGGGCACGGTTGCGCGCGCCACACTATTTTATTCTCCCGCCATGGGGGTCGTGGACCCCCACGAGGGAGAATAGTTGTCGTATGCCGGGTGTCGGGATTCCGCCGCCGGTATACTGTGCGCCGGGATCCCGACATTCGGCATACAGAAGACCACCCCTGTAATATACACAGCAGGCAGCGCTGCAACTGTCAACAGCAATACAGACAGAGCCGGCCAATAAGTGTAATGGTGCCCATACACCAAATCGCACCTGTACTGCCAAAGTGATTGCCGTGCAATCATGCGATAGATTGCATGGTAATCACGTGATGGGCACGTCACCGCCGAGTGGGAGCTGCATCTGGCCGCTCCCGGCGGGTGCCCATCGCGCATCGCAGTGCGATATATTGCATGTATTTTTAAAAACACATGTGATCGCACTGTGATGCGATAAATATTAAGTGCAGCACATACTATCTTCAGACGCGAGATTCGACTGGCGTGCCCGCGCATCGTGTCGCAAGGAACCTAAAATGTGCAATACAATCCTTCGTTTCTCTCACAGATGCGGTCGAAATCGAAGGATTGTACCTGATATCTCACAAGTGTATGGGCTACATAAGAGTAGATGGTGCGCCAGTATGAAAAGTGCGCTATGTGCCCTACCCTACTTACGGTCGGGACACAGCAACACAATACATTACATTATACACAACTCCACTCCCCCATATTACAGCCAGTACACCCAGTACCACCTTACATTATACATAGCCCCAGTCAGTGCCGTAACTAGACATTTTAGCACTGTGTGCAAGAAACAGCATCAGCGCCCCCCTATACAAAACAGGGTCAGTGCGTGGTGTAGGCGCGCACGCCAAAAAATTAGGGGCGTAGCTTCATGGGGAAGTGTCACAGAGCTCCCTTTTCCACATTACGGAAGGCAGAACTCTATTTTCCACATTATGGCAGGCAAAGTCCCCTTTTAAACAGTAATGCAGGCAGAGTCTCCCTTTTTTACACATTATGGCAGCAGTATCCACCTTTTTTACACATTACAGCAGCAGAGCCCCCCTTTTTACACATTAAGCAGGCAGAGTCCCATTTTTACAAATTAGAGCATCAGAGTCCCCCTTTTTTACACATTAGGCAGGCAGAGTCCCCATTTATTTTACACATTACAGCAGCAGAGCCCCCCTTTTTTACACATTAGGCAGGCAGAGTCCCCCTTTTTTACACATTAGGCAGGCAGAGTCCCCTTTTTTACACATTACAGCAGCAGAGTCCCCCTTTTTACACATTACAGCAGCAGTTTCCACCTTTTTTACACATTAGGCAGGCAGAGTCCCCATTTATTTTACACATTACAGCGGCAGAGTTCCCCTTTTTACCCATTGAGCAGGCAGAGTCCCCTTTTTACACATTACAGCAGCAGAGTCCCCCTTTTTACACATTACAGCAACAGAGCCCCCTTTTTTACACAGTACAGCAACAGAATCCCCCTATTTTACACATTAGGCAGAGTCCCCCTTTTTTACACATTAGGCAGGCAGAGTCCCCCCCTTTTTTTAACACATTACAGCAGCAGAGTCTCCCTTTTTACACATTACAGCAACAGAGCCTCCCTTTATTACACATTAGGCAGGCAAAGTCCCATTTTTACACATTAGGCAGCAGAGTCCCCTTTTTTATACACTACAGCAGCATAGTCCCCCTTTTTTACACAGTGAGTCAGGCAGTCTCCCTTTTTGTACACATTATGGCAGGCAGTCCACCTTATTTACACATTATGGCAGGCGACGGGGAGGAGAGAGAGAGATACTCACCTTTGACGAGCCGGCATGCCTCTCCTCTCCTCTTCCCACCCTACGCTGCACTGCATTGTGGGTGGGCTGGGGGCGGGCTGGGACGTCATCTCTGCCAGCACATAGGAAGGGAGTGGAGGGGGAGCTGCAGCGCTCCCTGGCTACCTATGTGAGAGGGAGCCGGGCAATGCAGCTGGGCGCCAGGCACGCCCGAGTGGTGATGGCGGGGGAGGAGGGCCGGATCCCACAGTGCGACGGAGTGGCCAGGCGGGGGTTGCCAGTGGTCCTGAGCCTCCAGCGCATCTGCGCTGTGTGCCGGGCACCACTGGTACGCACCTACTTACGGTCCTGGCCAAAGTTCCCCATATTACAGCCAGTACACACACACGCTATAAATTGGCTGTGCTTGGTTTGTGGCTTAAAGGAGTACTAACCCTATATAAACAAGAGACTGTGCTTAAATTACTCTAAGTCCAGGTTTTTTGATATATGTAGATACAAAAGAAGTTTTTTTGCACATTATTTTTATATATATATATATATATATATATATATATACATATTTATTATTTATTAACAGTTTCTTATATAGTGCAGCATATTCCGTTGCACTTTACAATTAGAACAACAGTAATAGAACAAAACCGGGTAAAAAGAGACAGACATAGAGGTAGGAATGCCCTGCTCACAAGCTTACAATCTATATATACTTTTTTTTTTTACCGTTGATACATGTTATTTTGTTTAAATTGTAATAAATTTAAGACTATATATGCGTTCCCTGATAATTCTTATATCTTGTGTTATTGTTTATTGGTGGGCATACCAGTACTGCCCGATTGGGAGCTGCATTTATTTTAGGTAATTAACCGAAGACCAATTAGTATATTAAGCTTGGTGGTTTAATTAGAGCTGGAATTTTTTTTTCTTTGTTTAACCCATATTACATTATACACAGCCCCACTTCCCCATATTACAGCCAGTACACACAGAACCATATCACATTACATTATACATAGCCCCAGTCCCCCATATTGCAGCCAGTACACCCGGACCCATATTACACTACATTATACACAGCATACACAGCCCCAGTATTACACCGAGTAGCACATTACACTTCACACAGAGCTCCTCCCCCATATCACAGATCGTGCACAGCACCATATTACACTATATTATACCCAGCACCCCCCTACCCCCAATAATACACCCGGTAGCACATTACATCTCACACAGCCCCCCCCCCCCCATATTACACAAAGTACCATATAACAACATATCATGCACAGCACACACAGCCCCACCCCCATCCCCCCAACCCTAACCACGTTATACACAGCCCCCCTTTCCCATAAAAACCCCAGTACATACAGCACACACCTGGCTATTGCTGCTCCTTCCTGTGAGGAGCATGAGCCACCCCGGTACAGTGTGGTGGGGGAGGCAGCACTGGGCAGGCACATGAGGAGCGGGAAGATGTAAGCTGGGCTTTTTGTTACACGCAGCCCTGTGAGTGTGGTGGGCGGGGCCAGCAGCAGTGGAGCAGAGCACTGGCTGTCAGTAGACCAGCTGCTCTGATGTTTATTCTCCTGCCTCCGCTCAGGCTGCCGGCTCTGTGTGCACAGCAGGAGTCAGGGCGGCCACTGCGGCTGTGACCTCTTAAGTGCAGGCCCCGTCCCCCACATTTCTGGACTCGCGCATGCGCAGTCCGGATTTACAGGGATCTATTTTAAAAACCGGGAGGGCAGGCATGGTTTGCGGGGGAGCGGGAGGCTCATTTAAAAACCGGGAGCCTCCCGATGAATGCGGGAGGGTCGGCAAGTCAAGTCTGGGTAGGTATCCCTGTGCTACCATAAGACCTGGACATCACTATAACTGAATCTTGAATATGTATCTGATGAAGAATTTCAAGCCATGATTATTGCAGTGACCTATAGGAACTGTGAGATTGCACTTAGATTGCTGTTTTGTTTAGAAGGTATTCTAAGTTCCATTTCATAGCCTGTTTAATATGTGTGTCAATCTCAGCACTGAACAAGTGCTGACCTGCAAAGAGTGCCTGCAGAAGAACATTTGAAGTCAGCTAAAGCTACAGAGATCAATGAAGAGCTACAGAGCTGGCTGCCATCCTAACTGCTAACCTTTCCTTCTGTAATGAAGCTTGGCACACGTACTTGCTCACTTCTACGATCTGGTTAGCAAGATCTCCCAGATGTGCTGCGGTGGCACCCCTGGTTAACTCTCAGTCAGGCGCAGCTGGCCTGACAGGCGCCGCAAAGCTGTTCTCGCTCCCCTCTCCGCTCCAAGGGGGCACAGGGATCTGTCCCTCCTGGTACCTTCCTGTCTCTAGGTGCTGTTCGAAACCCCCCTAGTCAGTTTTCCCACCGCCAGCGTGGAGTGCAGTAGTGACCCTCCTGGCCTCCCAGGCACACTGCGCCCAAACTCCTCCGACTTTTAAAGGTTCGTTTTTCCTTTTATTTTCATCTATTAATTGTTTATTTTGCTCATTTTATGAATGAAAATGACAAAGTTGTGGATATTTTGCAGAAATATGTAGGTTTGTCCGGGGTGGCCTCTCAGGCACACTGCGCCCAAACTTATACTCATGTTCGTGTTTTCTCTTTTTTGCTTCAGATTTTCTGCTGAAATGGCCCGTAAAACCTACGATTTCTCTCTTTGTACATCCTAATGAAGGTCTCTGATCACTTTAAGAGTGTTAGAATTGAGTTAATTAGGTGCTAATGACAGTTTTCTAACAGGCGCCTGTCAGGCGTACTGTGCCTGAACCCAGGAATCCCATGGTGCGCCTGACAGAGGGTTAAGATAGGATGACCATAATATCCCTTTGAACTGGGACACTAATAAATTAGCAAAAAAGGAAAGAGAGCGCAAATAGACTTGAATTATTCCATATTTATTATATCTAAAATTGCACATACACCAAAATTAGTTTAAACTATACCAATTGGCAACTGGATTTAAAACAACTTAGTACTTTAAAAATATATTTCATAGCATAGGATCCCTAACACTCGAATATCCTTATGGTTCCACTCAAGTAATACCCTACTGATTACCAGATAATTTTCACAGGTGTCCTTTAGTGAAATCAATGTAGAAAGAGTCCAAGAATGGTGAAAGACCCTTATTTATATCCACCAGTCACGTCATGTGTGATAATACATGTATTTATACCGTAATCATGGTTATTGTTTCTTTTAAGAAAGAATTGAAACAGTTAATGTAGCAAATATACTGATGCTTCAGGTAGCTAAAAGTCAGTTTGTAAAGCAGGCTTTATCTCATATTGCAGCCTCTCTAGAGCGTCTCCGTCTGCCGCTCTCTACCTTAATCACTTATTGTGTTCAGAGCGGTTAGGCTTACCGCTTCCCGAGAGTTTTGGTCCACGGCGCCGGGATTGCGCGCACCGCCTGGCGTGTCCAAGATGATTGTAGCTGCGGCGCCTGTGTTCACCTCTCAGTGCCCGACTGGACCGCTGGCTCCAGGCACGTGATCGGCAGCCACGGTCCCTGCTTTGCAAAGGGACCAATGCAGGTGGCTCCAGACCCAGGACCGGACTGTCCAATAAAGTGATTGATGCTGAAATCGGTGGCAACCAAATCCGTGAAGAGTGTTTGGATCCTAAAACACCCTGGTGGAGCCAGCGGTCCAGTCGGGCACTGAGAGGTGAACACAGGCGCCGCAGCTACAATCATCTTGGACACGCCAGGCGGTGCGCGCAATCCCGGCGCTGTGGACCAAAACTCTCGGGAAGCGGCAAGCCTAACCGCTCTGAACACAATAAGTGATTAAGGTAGAGAGCGGCAGACGGAGACGCTCTAGAGAGGCTGCAATATGAGATAAAGCCTGCTTTACAAACTGACTTTTAGCTACCTGAAGCATCAGTATATTTGCTACATTAACTGTTTCAATTCTTTCTTAAAAGAAACAATAACCATGATTACGGTATAAATACATGTATTATCACACAGGACGTGACTGGTGGATATAAATAAGGGTCTTTCACCATTCTTGGACTCTTTCTACATTGATTTCACTAAAGGACACCTGTGAAAATTATCTGGTAATCAGTAGGGTATTACTTGAGTGGAACCATAAGGATATTCGAGTGTTAGGGATCCTATGCTATGAAATATATTTTTAAAGTACTAAGTTGTTTTAAATCCGGTTGCCAATTGGTATAGTTTAAACTAATTTTGGTGTATGTGCAATTTTAGATATAATAAATATGGAATAATTCAAGTCTATTTGCGCTCTCTTTCCTTTTTTGCTTGTTTACTCTATATAGGGACGCTAATACCCTATTCTGAGAGCAGCAAATAGCATCTCAACACAGGTTCTATCACAGGCGCCTTTCCTTTTTTAGTGCACTAATAAATTACACAGGTTCTGGGAATGATTAAAACCAGGTGACGTACAGACTTGAAGTCAGCCAGCCACAGAACCTGTATAATTCATTAGTGTCCCAGTTTAAAGGGATAGTATGGTCAGCCGAGTTAAGATGGCGCTACTACTTGCATATTTATATGGCAAACATGTTTATTTTCTTGCAGTTATGTCTGCCTACCTGATTGTATTTGACTAACTTATCACTCCCCATTTGTTTTAAACAATTATTCAAAAAATCTACAGAGCAGCTGGACGCCATTCCTATTTATCACTGCATCTAATTCTGCCTCTGTACATGTTTTCTTTATTACGCTAACTTATTTTCATTCTACTTCTAAACACCCCCAGACAGTACATTGATCTCCTTCATAAAGTAATTCACCCGTCATTTACTTTTGTTGCATTTCCTGTAGACCATAAGTGTAAATCTAGGGGGCCTGCACTGCAGGGTCTAGGGGTCTGTCATGCTTTTTTGCTGAGGCACTGTCTGCGTCCTAAGGCTCCAATGATTAAAGGCAAAGGAAGAGCGACTGCGCTGTGTGAAAAGAGGTCAGCAGACTTTGGGGTCTATGTACTAAGCCTTGGAGAGAGATAAAGTGGACGGGGATAAAGTACTAACCCACAAGCTTTCAACTAGGTATATTGGTGACTGTGTGAATACTGAAAGTGTAAATGATGGCATAAGCCCTGCTTCACAAACATCAACTGTAGTAGGGTGAAGGATTGAAGTGCCGGAGGGGGCCCAAAAAACCTGAAAGCTTAGGGGCCCGGTTATGGGTTAATACAGCCTTGCGCATCCCTGCACTCTTTGTGCATGCATGCTACTGGCCTAATTTTGAGACAATGGCAATGCGCTCACAATTCCAGCCATTTTCAGCGATCATAAGTCTTATGCGAACATCCATCTGTAGTCTGTCAGACACATCTATGCAACTGCACTGCCCAGTGCTGCCATCAGAAATAGTGCTGCCCAGCACAGGTGAAACATCTAAAAGCCGTAATGTGTAAAAAGGGCACGCTGTCTGCCGTAATGTGTAAAAAGGGCACGCTGTCTGCCATTATGTGTAAAAAGGGGGACGCTGTCTGCCGTAATGTGTAAAAAGGGCACGCTGTCTGCCGTTATGTGTAAAAAGGGGGGCGCTGTCTGCCGTAATGTGTAAAAAGGGGACGCTGTCTGCCTTAATGTGTAAAAAGTGGACGCTGTCTGCCGTAATGTGTAAAAAGGGGAAGCTGTCCGCCATAAGGTGTAAAAGTGGCTCTACCTGGTGTAGTGGTGCTACTGTGCTGCATAATTTGAATAATGGAGACTACTGTGCACCTTTATATGAATTTGTAGCCACACCGCTTCCCCACGAAGCCACGTCCCTATATTTTTTGCACGCGCCTACGGCACGCACTGCGCCTGTCTTGCATGGAGGGGTAGGGCTCCGATGCCGTTTCTTGCACACAGTGCTAAAATGTCTAGTTACGGCACTGTTGCTAGGTATCCATTTATCTGGCCCTGTGCAGGTCCCTCTCACCAGATCCTCTCAAGGGGTGAGGGGGTGGACTTGGATGGGATGAGGCGGGGAAGGGGGCCCAAAGCATTTTGTCGCACCTGGGCCCACTGCTCGCTAGTTCCGCCACTGCATCCCTGTATCCTCCGCAACAATATAAAAGATTTGTAATACAGTGTACATGCAAGGATAAAAAAAATGCATTATTCAACAAATAAAAAAGTTCAGGTGTTGTGGTGGAACAAGTACTGCCGTGATAGGCTTCCCTGTACAAGGACAGCCTTACCGCTGGTATGGGTTACTGTAATAGAGTTTTCGCGGCTGATAACCTTTAGCAATGAGAATAACCCCTAATGATTTAATAAAGGAAAACTATACTTACCTGCCATTCTCGGGTGAGTAATGGGTTAATGGAATAAAGGGGGAAAAAGAAAGTGACAGACAGACAGACAGAAGCACAAATGGAGTGAATTTAATAAGTCACCCCCCTCATGCCCTGATCTCTTCCTTATAGGACTGTGAACAAAAAGCTGCGGGTCCGGAAGTACTGTATGTGCGGCATATAGCTGCACTTACGCTGCAAGGGGACTCACATATAATTGACCTAACTCAATAGAAAGGAGGGGCTGTGGTGCACATGGGAGGGGTCAGAGGCATACAAGGGGATGTGGTGGGAAAGGCAATGGTACTCATGTGGAGATGGGAACAGAGGCCCTCATGTGGAGGGGCGCAGTGGCACACAGCCAACGATTGAGTGAGAAAAAGAGACAGGGATTTGGCATCTGCTTCAGACACAAGGGATAAGATTCGATACTCACTTTGTTACCTTCAGTTCTTTTAGGTGCACAAGAAACTTTGGGAGAAGTACTGGTGGGGTGGAGACAAATGATAAAGTATAGATGCTGCACTCTGCAAACTCCATGCTGCACCCATTTCATACCCAGTAACACCCATTCAGTGGTCAGTGAGAAGTGACTAAGCGCCTGATTCAAGTTAGTACATAAACTTGAGGATTAACGTACTAACCCAATGGTAAGGGAACCACGCATTCAGGCACATGTGCAGGACAAGTTCTGTGTTGTCACACGCAGTGCCTCCTAAGCCGCAGACGACAATCACACAGGGGCAGAGCCGGATTAACGGCGGGGCAGAAGGGGCAGGCGTCCCGGGGCCCCTACACAAGTGGGGCCCCCACACACTGTCCTCGCTACTGCATAAAACACATCGGAGTAGGAGTACAGCATTTACCTGTCTCCTCTCCATCTCCTCGGCAGCTGAGACGTTCTATTACAGCTGCGGCTGCCGAGGAGCTTCACTCACTGTAGTGTGAAGTCTCACGAGATTTGACATCTCGCGAGACTTCACACTGCTGTGAGTGAAGCTCCTCGGCGGCCGCAGCAGTAAAGGAACAGCTCAGCTGCCGAGGAGGACGGAGAGGAGACAGGACATACTTGCCTACCTGACCCTCTCCATGAGGGAGAAAATGCTCTGTTCCTGGACTTTCCTGGTAATGTATAATTGCCATCACCTGTGGTGAGATAGTTAATTGATAAGAAAGTTGTTTCACCACAGGTGATGGCAATCATACATTACCAGGAAAGTCCAGGAACAGAGCATTTTCTCCCTCATAGAGAGGGTCAGGTAGGCAAGTATGAGACAGGGTAAATGCTGTACTCCTACTCTGATGTGTTTTTTTGCAGTTGTGAGGACAGTGTGTGGGGGCCCCACAAATTTGTTGCCCAGGGGCCCCCACAGAACTTAAACCGGCCCTGCGCAGGGGTATCTTTGGATGCAGATTTCCTTGCAGCAGCAGTGTGAACCTGAAGGTTACTGAGATGACAGTTGTTCCTGCAAGTGATCCGATGCTTAGTATTCGGACGAAGCAGCGGATCACACAAGCATGCAGAAAGCGTCTATGTATGCAAGTCACCTCCTGCTGCTTTTACATATTTTGGTACAGCAGCTGCATTCAAAGACACAGCTGCTATACGAACTGCATCCATCTCTCAATCAGGTCCTAAGATACAGTATGTATGATCCGTAATTGCTCGTAGATACTGTGAGTTGCATACAGTATGTGTTATGAAGGCAATTGATTCATATGCAGTTTGAAAAAAATTCAAGCTTGCAGCTGTGTTTGGAATTGCGGCATGTAGAGTTACACATATTAGGGCTGATTCTGAGTAGGACGCAATGTGGCTGTTTTTGCAGGTCCTAACGTCCTGCTATCTGAACCGCACCAGATATACATGCAGAAGACTCACGAGGCTGAAGTTAGCTTCTTATTCGTCCAGCTTCTTATTCACTTCTTATTCGGCTCCAGCTTCTTATTCACTTCTTATTCGGCTCCAGCTTCTTATTCAGAAATTATTATATTAAAATAAATTAAACAAGGATAGATCACTAAGTTAACATTGCATAAACTTCAAATAGTGTCCCTTACACCAATTTACATGACATTTTGCATTAAACAAAAATGATTTGGGCATGAAAATGGTGGTAAAGCAGGCACAGACACCAGATTTCATCATTTTGAATAAGAAGCTGTAGCTGTGCAAGGGTTAAACAGCGTTGGTCAAAACATTTGACACTTGAAACTTACACAGGGTGGTCACTTACATATCACCCACTTGCAATTTGCCTTGACCAACAAGCATTTGGGCATGAAAATGGTGGCAAGGCGGCAACAGACACCAGATTTCATCATTTTGAATAAGAAGCTGTAGCTGTGCAAGGGTTAAACAGCGTTGGTCAAAAGATTTGACACTTGAACCTCACACAGGGTGGTCACTTACATATCACCCACTTGCAATTTGTCTTGACCAACAAGCATTTGGGCATGAAAATGGTGGTAAAGCGGACACAGACACCAGATTTCATCATTTTGAATAAGAAGCTGTAGCTGTGCAAGGGTTAAACAGCGTTGGTCAAAACATTTGACACTTGAAACTTACACAGGGTGGTCACTTACATATCACCCACTTGCAGTTTGTCTTGACCAACAAGCATTTGGGCATGAAAATGGTGGTAAAGCGTGCACAGACACCAGATTTCATCATTTTGAATAAGAAGCTGTAGCTGTGCAAGGGTTAAACAGCGTTGGTCAAAACATTTGACACTTGAAACTCACACAGGGTGGTCACTTACATATCACCCACTTGCAATTTGCCTTGACCAACAAGCATTTGGGCATGAAAATGGTGGCAAGGCGGGCACAGACACCAGATTTCATCATTTTGAATAAGAAGCTGTAGCTGTGCAAGGGTTAAACAGCGTTGGTCAAAAGATTTGACACTTGAACCTCACACAGGGTGGTCACTTACATATCACCCACTTGCAATTTGTCTTGACCAACAAGCATTTGGGCATGAAAATGGTGGTAAAGCGGGCACAGACACCAGATTTCATCATTTTGAATAAGAAGCTGTAGCTGTGCAAGGGTTAAACAGCGTTGGTCAAAACATTTGACACTTGAAACTTACACAGGGTGGTCACTTACATATCACCCACTTGCAGTTTGTCTTGACCAACAAGCATTTGGGCATGAAAATGGTGGTAAAGCGGGCACAGACACCAGATTTCATCATTTTGAATAAGAAGCTGTAGCTGTGCAAGGGTTAAACAGCGTTGGTCAAAAGATTTGACACTTGAAACTCACACAGGGTGGTCACTTACATATCACCCACTTGCAATTTGCCTTGACCAACAAGCATTTGGGCATGAAAATGGTGGCAAGGCGGGCACAGACACCAGATTTCATCATTTTGAATAAGAAGCTGTAGCTGTGCAAGGGTTAAACAGCATTGGTCAACAGATTTGACACTTGAAACTTACACAGGGTGGTCACTTACATATCACCCACTTGCAGTTTGTCTTGACCAACAAGCATTTGGGCATGAAAATGGCGGTAAAGCGGGCACAGACACCAGATTTCATCATTTTGAATAAGAAGCTGTAGCTGTGCAAGGGTTAAACAGCGTTGGTCAACAGATTTGACACTTGAAACTTACACAGGGTGGTCACTTACATATCACCCACTTGCAATTTGCCTTGACCAACAAGCATTTGGGCATGAAAATGGTGGCAAAGGGGGCACAGACACCAGATTTCATCATTTTGAATAAGAAGCTGTGCAAGGGTTAAACAGCATTGGTCAACAGATTTGACACTTGAAACTTACACAGGGTGGTCACTTACATATCACCCACTTGCAGTTTGTCTTGACCAACAAGCATTTGGGCATGAAAATGGTGGTAAAGCGGGCACAGACACCAGATTTCATCATTTTGAATAAGAAGCTGTAGCTGTGCAAGGGTTAAACAGCATTGGTCAACAGATTTGACACTTGAAACTTACACAGGGTGGTCACTTACATATCACCCACTTGCAATTTGCCTTGACCAACAAGCATTTGGGCATGAAAATGGTGGTAAAGCGGGCACAGACACCAGATTTCATCATTTTGAATAAGAAGCTGTAGCTGTGCAAGGGTTAAACAGCGTTGGTCAAAAGATTTAATACTTGAAACTCACACAGGGTGGTCACTTACATATCACCCACTTGCAATTTGCCTTGACCAACAAGCATTTGGGCATGAAAATGGTGGTAAAGCGGGCACAGACACCAGATTTCATAATTTTGAATAAGAAGCTGTAGCTGTGCAAGGGTTAAACAGCGTTGGTCAACAGATTTGACACTTGAAACTTACACAGGGTGGTCACTTACATATCACCCACTTGCAGTTTGTCTTGACCAACAAGCATTTGGGCATGAAAATGGTGGTAAAGCGGGCACAGACACCAGATTTCATCATTTTGAATAAGAAGCTGTAGCTGTGCAAGGGTTAAACAGCGTTGGTCAAAAGATTTGATACTTGAAACTCACACAGGGTGGTCACTTACATATCACCCACTTGCAGTTTGTCTTGACCAACAAGCATTTGGGCATGAAAATGGTGGTAAAGCGGGCACAGACACCAGATTTCATAATTTTGAATAAGAAGCTGTAGCTGTGCAAGGGTTAAACAGCGTTGTTCAACAGATTTGACACTTGAAACTTACACAGGGTGGTCACTTACATATCACCCACTTGCAATTTGCTTTGACCAACAAGCATTTGGGCATGAAAATGGTGGTAAAGCGGGCACAGACACCAGATTTCATCATTTTGAATAAGAAGCTGTAGCTGTGCAAGGGTTAAACAGCGTTGGTCAAAAGATTTAATACTTGAAACTCACACAGGGTGGTCACCTACATATCACCCACTTGCAATTTGCCTTGACCAACAAGCATTTGGGCATGAAAATGGTGGTAAAGCGGGCACAGACACCAGATTTCATCATTTTGAATAAGAAGCTGTAGTTGTGCTAGGGTTAAACAGCGTTGGTCAACAGATTTGACACTTGAAACTTACACAGGGTGGTCACTTACATATCACCCACTTGCAGTTTGTCTTGACCAACAAGCATTTGGGCATGAAAATGGTGGTAAAGCGGGCACAGACACCAGATTTAATCATTTTGAATAAGAAGCTGTAGCTGTGCAAGGGTTAAACAGCATTGGTCAACAGATTTGACACTTGAAACTCACACAGGGTGGTCACTTACATATCACCCACTTGCAATTTGCCTTGACCAACAAGCATTTGGGCATGAAAATAGTGGTAAAGCGGGCACAGATACCAGATTTCATCATTTTGAATAAGAAGCCGTAGCTGTGCAAGGGTTAAACAGCGTTGGTCAACAGATTTGACACTTGAAACTCACACAGGGTGGTCACTTACATATCACCAACTTGCAATTTG
Organism: Pseudophryne corroboree; assembly: GCF_028390025.1. Lineage (NCBI taxonomy): Eukaryota > Metazoa > Chordata > Amphibia > Anura > Myobatrachidae > Pseudophryne > Pseudophryne corroboree. The sequence continues at coordinate 418,744,696 of NC_086444.1, read as the reverse complement.
CCTTGACCAACAAGCATTTGGGCATGAAAATGGTGGTAAAGCGGGCACAGGCACCAGATTTCATCATTTTGAATAAGAAGCTGTAGTTGTGCAAGGGTTAAACAGCATTGGTCAACAGATTTAACACTTGAAACTCACACAGGGTGGTCACTTACATATCACCCACTTGCAATTTGCCTTGACCAACAGGCATTTGGGCATGAAAATGGTGGTAAAGCGGGCACAGATACCAGATTTCATCATTTTGAATAAGAAGCTGTAGTTCTGCATAGTGATGAGCGGGTTCGGTTCCTCGGAATCCGAAGCCCCCCGAACTTCACCCATTTTACAAGGTTCCAAGGCAAACTCGGATCCTCCCTCCTTGCTCGGTTAACCCGAGCGCGCCCGAACGTCATCATCCCGCTGTCGAATTCTCGCGACATTCGTATTCTATATAAGGAGCCGTGCGTCGCCGCCATTTTCACTTGTGCATTGGAGATGAAAGGGAGAGGACGTGGCTGGCGTTCTCTCAGTTTGTTCAGTGTGCTGCAAATATCTGTGCTCAGTGAGCTGCAAATATCTGTGCTCAGTGTGCTACAAATATCTGTGCTCAGTGTGCTGCAAATGTCTACGTTCTCTGCCTGAAAAACGCTCCATATCTGTGCTCAGGGTGCTTTATTGTGGGGACTGGGGACCACCAGTATTATATAGGAGGAGGACAGTGCAGAGTTTTGCTGACCAGTGACCACCAGTATTATACGTTCTCTGCCTGAAAAACGCTCCATATCTATGCTCAGTGTGCTGCAAATATCTGTGCTCAGTGGTGGTCATTCCGAGTTGTTCGCTCTGTAATTTTCTTCGCATCGCAGCGATTTTCCGCTAATTGCGCATGCGCAATGTTCGCACTGCGACTGCGCCAAGTAAATTTGCTATGAAGATTGGTATTTTACTCACGGCATTACAAGGTTTTTTCTTCGTTCTGGAGATCGGAGTGTGATTGACAGGAAGTGGGTGTTTCTGGGCGGAAACTGGCCATTTTATGGGAGTGTTTGAAAAAACGCTACCGTTTCTGGGAAAAACGCGGGAGTGGCTGGAGAAACGGAGGAGTGTCTGGGCGAACGTTGGGTGTGTTTGTGACGTCAAACCAGGAACGACAAGCACTGAACTGATCGCACTGGAAGAGTAAGTCTCGAGATACTCAGAAACTGCACAGAGAAGTCTTTTCGCAATATTGCGAATCTTTCGTTCGCAATTTTGATAAGCTAAGATTCACTCCTAGTAGGCGGCGGCTTAGCGTGTGCAAAGCTGCTAAAAGCAGCTTGCGAGCGAACAACTCGGAATGACCACCCGTGTGCTTTATTGTGGGGACTGGGGACCACCAGTATTATATAGGAGGAGGACAGTGCAGAGTTTTGCTGACCAGTGATCAGTGACCACCAGTATTATACGTTCTCTGCCTGAAAAACGCTCCATATCTGTGCTGCATTGTAGTATATAGGAGTACAGTGCATAATTTTGCTGACCACCAGTATATAATAGCAGTACGGTACACTGCTCTACCTACCTCTGTGTCGTCAAGTATACTATCCATCCATACCTGTGGTGCATTTAATTTTTTGTGCGCAGTATATATATAGTAGTAGGACAGTGCATCATTTTGCTGACCACCAGTATATAATATATAGCAGTACGGTACAGTAGGCCACTGCTCTACCTACCTCTGTGTCGTCAAGTATACTAGCCATCCATACCTGTGGTGCATTTAAGTTTTTGTGCGCAGTATATATATAGTAGTAGGACAGTGCATAATTTTGCTGACCACCAGTATATAATATATAGCAGTATGGTACAGTAGGCCACTGCTCTACCTACCTCTGTGTCGTCAAGTATACTATCCATCCATACCTGTGGTGCATTTAAGTTTTTGTGCGCAGTATATATAGTAGTAGGCCATTGCTATTGATATATTACTGGCATATAATTCCACACATTAAAAAATGGAGAACAAAATTGTGGAGGTTAAAATAGGGAAAGATCAAGATCCACTTCCACCTCGTCATGGCCGAGACGATGAAATGCCATCAACGTCGTCTGCCAAGGCCGATGCCCAATGTCATAGTAGAGAGCATGTAAAATCCAAAAAACAAAAGTTCAGTAAAATGACCCAAAAATCAAAATTAAAAGCGTCTGATGAGAAGCGTAAACTTGCCAATATGCCATTTACGACACGGAGTGGCAAGGAACGGCTGAGGCCCTGGCCTATGTTCATGGCTAGTGGTTCAGATTCACATGAGCATGGAAGCACTTATCCTCTCGCTAGAAAACTGCAGTGCCACTTCTAGATGGGCCAGGTGTTTGTGTCGGTCACTTGTGTCGCTTAGCTTAGTCACACAGCGACCTTGGTGCGCCTCTTTTTTTCTTTGCATCATGTGCTGTTTGGGGACTATTTTTTTGAAGTGCCATCCTGTCTGACACATCAGTGCCACTCCTAGATGGGCCAGGTGTTTGTGTCGGCCACTTGGGTCGCTTATCTTAGTCACACAGCTACCTCATTGTGCCTCTTGTTTTTCTTTGCATCATGTGCTGTTTGGGGACTATTTTTTGAAGTGCCATCCTGTCTGACACTGCAGTGCCACTCCTAGATGGGCCAGGTGTTTGTGTCGGCCGCTTGTTTCGCTTAGCTTAGTTACACAGCTACCTTATTGCGCCTTTTTTTTTCTTTGCATCATGTGCTGTTTGGGGACTATGTTTTTGAAGTGCCATCCTGTCTGACACTTCAGTGCCACTCCTAGATGGGCCAGGTGTTTGTGTCGGCCACTTGGGTCGCTTAGCTTAGTCATCCAGCGACCTCGGTGCAAATTTTAGGACTATAAATAATATTGTGAGGTGTGAGGTGTTCAGAATAGACTGGAAATCAGTGGAAATTATAGTTATTGAGGTTAATAATACTATGGGATCAAAATTACCCCCACATTTTCTTGATTTAAGCTGTTTTTGAGGGGGGGTTTTGTAAAAAAAAAAACTAATCCAAAACACACCCGAATCCGACAAAAAAATTTCAGGGAGATTTTGCCAAAACGCGTCCGAATCCAAAACACGGCCGCGGAACCGAATCCAAAGCCAAAACACAAAACCCGAAAAATGTCCGGTGCACATCACTATGCACAACTACAGCTTCTTGATGAAATCTGGTGTCTGTGCCCGCTTTACCACCATTTTCATGCCCAAATGCTTGTTGGTCAAGGCAAATTGCAAGTGGGTGATATGTAAGTGACCACCCTGTGTGAGTTTCAAGTGTCAAATCTTTTGACCAACGCTGTTTAACCCTTGCACAGCTACAGCTTCTTATTCAAAATGATGAAATCTGGTGTCTGTGCCCGCTTTACCACCATTTTCATGCCCAAATGCTTGTTGGTCAAGACAAACTGCAAGTGGGTGATATGTAAGTGACCACCCTGTGTAAGTTTCAAGTGTCAAATGTTTTGACCAACGCTGTTTAACCCTTGTACAGCTACAGCTTCTTATTCAAAATGATGAAATCTGGTGTCTGTGCCCGCTTTACCACCATTTTCATGCCCAAATGCTTGTTGGTCAAGGCAAATTGCAAGTGGGTGATATGTAAGTGACTACCCTGTGTAAGTTTCAAGTGTCAAATCTGTTGACCAACGCTGTTTAACCCTTGCACAGCTACAGCTTCTTATTCAAAATGATGAAATCTGGTGTCTGTGCCCGCCTTGCCACCATTTTCATGCCCAATTGCTTGTTGGTCAAGGCAAATTGCAAGTGGGTGATATGTAAGTGACCACCCTGTGTGAGTTTCAAGTGTCAAATCTTTTGACCAACGCTGTTTAACCCTTGCACAGCTACAGCTTCTTATTCAAAATGATGAAATCTGGTGTCTGTGCCCGCTTTACTACCATTTTCATGCCCAAATGCTTGTTGGTCAAGACAAACTGCAAGTGGGTGATATGTAAGTGACCACCCTGTGTAAGTTTCAAGTGTCAAATGTTTTGACCAACGCTGTTTAACCCTTGCACAGCTACAGCTTCTTATTCAAAATGATGAAATCTGGTGTCTGTGCCCGCTTTACCACCATTTTCATGCCCAAATGCTTGTTGGTCAAGACAAACTGCAAGTGGGTGATATGTAAGTTACCACCCTGTGTAAGTTTCAAGTGTCAAATCTGTTGACCAATGCTGTTTAACCCTTGCACAGCTACAGCTTCTTATTCAAAATGATGAAATCTGGTGTCTGTGCCCGCTTTACCACCATTTTCATGCCCAAATGCTTGTTGGTCAAGACAAACTGCAAGTGGGTGATATGTAAGTGACCACCCTGTGTAAGTTTCAAGTGTCAAATCTGTTGACCAACGCTGTTTAACCCTTGCACAGCTACAGCTTCTTATTCAAAATTATGAAATCTGGTGTCTGTGCCCGCTTTACCACCATTTTCATGCCCAAATGCTTGTTGGTCAAGACAAACTGCAAGTGGGTGATATGTAAGTGACCACCCTGTGTAAGTTTCAAGTGTCAAATCTGTTGACCAACGCTGTTTAACCCTTGCACAGCTACAGCTTCTTATTCAAAATGATGAAATCTGGTGTCTGTGCCCGCCTTGCCACCATTTTCATGCCCAAATGCTTGTTGGTCAAGGCAAATTGCAAGTGGGTGATATGTAAGTGACCACCCTGTGTGAGTTTCAAGTGTCAAATCTTTTGACCAACGCTGTTTAACCCTTGCACAGCTACAGCTTCTTATTCAAAATGATGAAATCTGGTGTCTGTGCCCGCTTTACCACCATTTTTATGCCCAAATGCTTGTTGGTCAAGACAAACTGCAAGTGGGTGATATGTAAGTGACCACCCTGTGTAAGTTTCAAGTGTCAAATGTTTTGACCAACGCTGTTTAACCCTTGCACAGCTACAGCTTCTTATTCAAAATGATGAAATCTGGTGTCTGTGCCCGCTTTACCACCATTTTCGTGCCCAAATGCTTGTTGGTCAAGACAAACTGCAAGTGGGTGATATGTAAGTGACCACCCTGTGTAGGTTTCAAGTGTCAAATGTTTTGACCAACGCTGTTTAACCCTTGCACAGCTACAGCTTCTTATTCAAAATGATGAAATCTGGTGTCTGTGCCTGCTTTACCACCATTTTCATGCCCAAATCATTTTTGTTTAATGCAAAATGTCATGTAAATTGGTGTAAGGGACACTATTTGAAGTTTATGCAATGTTAACTTAGTGATCTATCCTTATTTAATTTATTTTAATATAATAATTTCTGAATAAGAAGCTGGAGCCGAATAAGAAGTGAATAAGAAGCTGGAGCCGAATAAGAAGTGAATAAGAAGCTGGCCGAATAAGAAGCTAACTTCAGCCTCGTAGAAGACTCTCTATTGTCAATGGCACTCAAAGTATGGCATACAGTAATACCACAATATATTTGTTCCTAATGTTATACGTTCTGAGAAAAAGAAAGATAAAAAATTATTTTTTTATTGATTTTAATAGATTTGCCAGCAATTTATAAAATCACCATCTGTCTACTTGAGGCAAACAGCATAATTTCCAGGTGATGTTTCTAACAGCAATAACCCGCTTTACATTTATTATATGACCAATTAGTAAATCTGCTGGTTTGGGTTATCCAAGATGTTATTAGTGATGTCCTTAGAAAAACTGAATGTGAGGCCATGTTTGTATTATATAATCACCATTCTTACCGTTGATGTAAGCATGAACAGAGAGAGAAACCAAAATAATGTTATTACGTGTGATTCAGATGAAGCTTATTAGTGGAATGATACTAATTGAGTATAAACAATAATGAAGCAGAGGGGGAGATAAGCAGCAGTTACATGTTGGGAGAGTTGGCAGCATGAAGAGAGATGAAGACTGGCAGAGATTGGCATGCTGTAGAGTCATATAAATGAAAGAAGAAAGACAGACATTTAGATGTGAAAAGAAGGGAGCAAAGCTTCTCATGCTGCCGGGAGGTTGGAGATATTATAGAAATAATATCCCGCCCCCCTCCTCCATATGATCTTATATTTACTTCCCATACAAAAGCATGCCAGACCTGCATAATACTGAACATGAACTAGCGTTGTAATATACCTAAAACTCCTCCCTCCTTGTGTTCGCTTCTTCTGCTATTTGTGGCCACATGGTATAAAAATGCTTTTATTGTAGAACTGTCAAAGTAGATATAGTGTATAGTGGCATTTGTTTCTTTTCTAATGGCCATATGATTGCAGACAGGGTTACCAGAGGCAATCAAAAAGGTAGTGCACCCCAACCCCACATGCATAGTAGCTTAGCTACTACATAATAATCAGATAATATGGAGATCTTAGTTGCGTATATCTGCAGATATTGGGTTAAGCCCCCAGGCCGATCGGCAAGGCGTCTCCGTCACTGGGGGTCCCTAATACTAGGTATGGGTCCGGGGTGCAGGACCCCATCACGTCGGCACAGGTCAGCTACCCCAGGTCAGCACACAAGTGAAAGTTAATAAGGGTTAATAAGAAGCACATGAGTGCTATGCAAGTGAAGTGTGATTAAAATAATAAGATTTTACTTACCGATAAATCTATTTCTCGTAGTCCGTAGTGGATGCTGGGGACTCCGTCAGGACCATGGGGATTAGCGGCTCCGCAGGAGACAGGGCACAAAACTAAAGCTTTAGGATCAGGTGGTGTGTACTGGCTCCTCCCCCTATGACCCTCCTCCAAGCCTCAGTTAGGATACTGTGCCCGGACGAGCGTACACAATAAGGAAGGATATTGAATCCCGGGTAAGACTCATACCAGCCACACCAATCACACCGTATAACTTGTGATCTAAACCCAGTTAACAGTATGACAAACGTAGGAGCCTCTGAACAGACGGCTCACAACAATAACAACCCGATTTTTTTGTAACAATAACTATGTACAAGTATTGCAGACAATCCGCACTTGGGATGGGCGCCCAGCATCCACTACGGACTACGAGAAATAGATTTATCGGTAAGTAAAATCTTATTTTCTCTGACGTCCTAAGTGGATGCTGGGGACTCCGTCAGGACCATGGGGATTATACCAAAGCTCCCAAACGGGCGGGAGAGTGCGGATGACTCTGCAGCACCGAGTGAGAGAACTCCAGGTCCTCCTCAGCCAGGGTGTGCCCCTGACCAAGTAGCAGCTCGGCAAAGTTGTAAAGCCGAGACCCCTCGGGCAGTCGCCCAAGATGAGCCCACCTTCCTTGTGGAATGGGCATTTATATATTTTGGCTGTGGCAGTCCTGCCACAGAATGTGCAAGCTGAATTGTACTACACATTCAACTAGCAATCGTCTGCTTAGAAGCAAGAGCACCCAGTTTTTTGGGTGCATACAGGATAACAGCAAGTCAGTTTTCCTGACTCCAGCCGTCCTGGAAATCTATATTTTCAGGGCCCTGACAACATCTAGCAACTTGGAGTCCTCCAAGTCTCTAGTAGCCGCAGGTACCACAATAAGCTGGTTCAGATGAAACGCTGACACCACCTTAGGGAGAAACTGGGGCTGAGTCCGCAGCTCTGCCCTGTCCGAATGGACAATCAGATATGGGCTTTTGTGAGACAAAGCCGCCAATTCTGACACTCGCCTGGCCGAGGCCAGGGCCAACATCATGGTCACTTTCCATGTGAGATATTTCAAATCCACAGATTTGAGCGGTTTAAACCAACGTGATTTGAGGAATCCCAGGACTACGTTGAGATCCCACAGTGCCACTGGAGGTACAAAAGGGGGTTGTATATGCAGTACTCCCTTGTCAAATTTCTGGACTTCAGGAACTGAAGCCAATTCTTTCTGGAAGAAAATCGACAGGGCCGAAATTTGAACCTTAATGGACCCCAATTTGAGGCCCATAGACACTCCTGTTTGCAGGAAATGCAGGAATCGACCGAGTTGAAATTTCTTCGTGGGGCCTTCCTGGCCTCACACCACGCAACATATTTTCGCCACATGTGGTGATAATGTTGTGCGGTCACCTCCTTCCTGGCTTTGACCAGGGTAGGAATGACCTCTTCCGGAATGCCTTTTTTCCCTTAGGATCCGGCGTTCAACCGCCATGCCGTCAAACGCACCCGCGGTAAGTCTTGGAACAGACATGGTACTTGCTGAAGCAAGTCCCTTCTTATCGGCAGAGGCCCTGAGTCCTCTGTGAGCATCTCATGAAGTTCCGGGTACCAAGTCCTTCTTGGCCCATCCGGAGCCACGAGTATAGTTCTTACTCCTCTACGTCTTATAATTCTCAGTACCTTTGGTATGAGAAGCAGAGGAGGGAACACATACACCGACTGGTACACCCATGGTGTTACCAGAACGTCCACAGCTATTTCCTGAGGGTCTCTTGACCTGGCGCAATACCTGTCCAGTTTTTTGTTCAGGCGGGACGCCATCATGTCCACCTTTGGTCTTTCCCAACGGTGCACAATCATGTGGAAACAACTTCTCGATGAAGTCCCCACTCTCCCGGGTGGAGGTCGTGCTGAGGAAGTCTGCTTCCCAGTTGTCCACTCCCGGAATGAAAACTGCTGACAGTGCTATCACATGATTTTCCGCCCAGCGAAGAATCCTTGCAGTTTCTGCCATTGTCCTCCTGCTTCTTGTGCCGCCCTGTCTGTTTACGTGGGCGACTGCCGTAATGTTGTCCCACTGGATCAATACCGGCTGACCTTGAAGCAGAGGTCTTGCTAAGCTTAGAGCATTGTAAATTGCTCTTAGCTCCAGTATATTTATGCGGAGAGAAGTCCCCAGACTTGATCACACTCCCTGGAAATTTTTTTTTTTTTTTTTTCCTGTGTGACTGCTCCCCAGCCTTTCAAGCTGGAATCCGTGGTCACCAGGACCCAGTCCTGAATGCATAACTGTGGCACTTTAGTAGATGAGCACTCTGCAGCCACCACAGAAGAGACACCCTTGTCCTTGGAGACAGGGTTATCCGCTGATGCATCTGCAGATGCGATCTGGACCATTTGTCCAGCAGATCCCACTGAAAAGTTCTTGCGTGAAATCTGCCGAATGGAATCGCTTCGTAAGAAGCCACCATTTTTCCCAGGACCCTTGTGCAATGATGCACTGACACTTTTCCTGGTTTTTGGAGGTTCCTGACTAGCTCGGATAACTCCCTGGCTTTCTCCTCCGGGAGAAACACCTTTTTCTGGACTGTGTCCAGAATCATCCCTAGGGACAGCAGACATGTCGTCGGAGACAGCTGCGATTTTGGAATATTTAGAATCCACCCGTGCTGTCGTAGAACTACTTGAGATAGTGCTACTCCGACCTCCAACTGTTCTCTGGACCTTGCCCTTATCAGGAGATCGTCCAAGTAAGGGATAATTAAGACGCCTTTTCTTTGAAGAAGAATCATCATTTCGGCCATTACCTTGGTAAAGACCCGGGGTGCCGTGGACAATCCAAACGGCAGCGTCTGAAACTGATAGTGACAGTTTTGTACCACGAACCTGAGGTACCCTTTGTGAGAAGGGCAAATTTGGACATGGAAGGTAAGCATCCTTGATGTCCAGGGACACCATATAGTCCCCTTCTTCCTGGTTCGCTATCACTGCTCTGAGTGACTCCATTTAGAATAGGTCTCACCGAGCCGTACCACAATATAGTGTGGAATAATACCCCTTTACTTGTTGTAGAAGGGGTACTTTGATTATCACCTGCTGGGAATACAGCTTGTGAATTGTTTCCAATACTGCCTCCCTGTCGGAGGTAGACGTTGGTAAAGCAAACTTCAGGAACCTGCGAGGGGGAGACGTCTCGAATTTCCAATCTGTACCCCTGTGATACTACTTGTAGGATCCAGGGGTCCACTTGCGAGTGAGCCCACTGCGTGCTGATACTCTTGAGACGACCCCCCACCGCACCTGTTTGTACGGCCCCAGCGTCATGCTGAGGACTTGGCAGAAGCGGTGGAAGGCTTCTGTTCCTGGGAATGGGCTGCCTGCTGCAGTCTTCTTCCCTTACCTCTATCCCTGGGCAGATATTATGGGGACGAAAGGACTGAGGCTGAAAAGACTATGTCTTTTTCTGCTGAGATGTGACTTGGGGTAAAAAAGGTGGATTTTCTAGCTGTTGCCGTGGCCACCAGGTCCGATGGACCGACCCCAAATAACTCCTCCCCTTTATACGGCAATACTTCCATGTGCCGTTTGGAATCTGCATCACCTGACCACTGTCGTGTCCAGAAACATCGTCTGGCAGATATGGACATCGCACTTACTCTTGATGCCAGAGTTTCGCATATATAGAAATGCATCTTTTAAATGCTCTATAGTCAATAAAATACTGTCCCTGTCAAGGGTATCAATATTTCCAGTCAGGGAATCCGACCAAGCCACCCCAGCGCTGCCCATCCAGGCTGAGGCGATCGCTGGTCGCAGTATAACACCAGTATGTGTGTATATACTTTTTAGGATATTTTCCAACCTCCTATCAGTTGGCTCCTTGAGGGCGTCCGTATCTGGAGACGGTAACGCCACTTGTTTTTATAAGCGTGTGAGCGCCTTATCCACCCTAAGGTGTGTTTCCCAACGCGCCATAACTTCTGGCGGGAAAAGGTATACCGCCAATAATTTTCTATCGGGGGAAACCCACGCATCATCACACACTTCATTTAATTTATCTGATTCAGGAAAAACCACATGTAGTTTTTTCACACTCCACATAATACCCTTTTTTGTGGTACTTGTAGTATCAGAAATATGTAACATCTCCTTCATTGCCCTTAACAAGTAACGTGTGGCCCTAAAGGAAAATACGTTTTTTTCTTCACCGTCGACACTGGAGTCAGTGTCCGTGTCTGTGTCGACCGACTGAGGTAAAAGGACGTTTTAACGCCCCTGACGGTGTTTTAGACGCCTGGACAGGTACTAATTGGTTTGCCGGCCGTCTCATGTCGTCAACCGACCTTGCAGCGTGTTGACATTATCACGTAATTCCTTAAATAAGCCATCCATTCCGGTGTCGACTCCCTAGAGAGTGACATCACCATTACCGGCAATTGCTCCGCCTCCTCACCAACATCGTCCTCATACATGTCGACACACAAGTACCGACACACAGCACACACACAGGGAATGCTCTGATAGAGGACAGGACCCCACTAGCCCTTTGGGGAGACAGAGGGAGAGTTTGCCAGCACACACCAAAAACGCTATATTATACAGGGACAACCTTTATATAAGTGTTTTTCCCTTATAGCATTTTAATATATATATACATATCGCCAAATAAGTGCCCCCCCTCTCTGTTTTAACCCTGTTTCTGTAGTGCAGTGCAGGGGAGAGCCTGGGAGCCTTCCCACCAGCCTTTCTGTGAGGGAAAATGGCGCTGTGTGCTGAGGAGAATAGGCCCCGCCCCCTTTTCGGCGGGCTTCTTCTCCCGTTTTTCTGAGACCTGGCAGGGGTTAAATACATCCATATAGCCTCCAGGGGCTATATGTGATGTATTTTTAGCCAGAATAAGGTATTATACATTGCTGCCCAGGGCGCCCCCAGCAACGCCCTGCACCCTCCGTGACCGTTGGTGTGAAGTGTGTGACAACAATGGCGCACAGCTGCAGTGCTGTGCGCTACCTTCATGAAGACTGAAAAGCCTTCTGCCGCCGGTTTCTGGACCTTCAATCTTCAGCATCTGCAAGGGGGGTCGGCGGCGCGGCTCCGGGACGAACCCCAGGGTGAGACCTGTGTTCCGACTCCCTCTGGAGCTAATGGTGTCCAGTAGCCTAAGAAGCCAATCCATCCTGCACGCAGGTGAGTTGAACTTCTCTCCCCTAAGTCCCTCGATGCAGTGAGCCTGTTGCCAGCAGGACTCACTGAAAATAAGAAACCTAAAAACTTTTTCTAAGCAGCTCCTTAAGAGAGCCACCTAGATTGCACCCTGCTCGGACGGGCACAAAAACCTAACTGAGGCTTGGAGGAGGGTCATAGGGGGAGGAGCCAGTACACACCACCTGATCCTAAAGCTTTAGTTTTGTGCCCTGTCTCCTGCGGAGCCGCTAATCCCCATGGTCCTGACGGAGTCCCCAGCATCCACTTAGGACGTCAGAGAAAATACAAAAATATGTACAAAGTGATAGGGAAAATCATAAGTGTTAATAAAGTGTTAGAGTGTGCCGACCTGAAGCCTTCCAGTCATACCGACATAGGGGCCACCGCACCCCACACCATCCTGCAGGTGAAACGCGTTTTCCACTGAGGACTTAGGACACCGGAGTACTTAGCAGATTCCTTCCGTCCACAAACTGACCCAGGGACATGGGCAGTAACTGGTATTTTTAATACCTAAACACTGTCACTCACTTTACTTTCTATAAATCCATATGGTAACTCATATTCCGTACCGGGGATTTGGGACACCTAGGAATACCTAATAGAGCCAAACCTACAATTGGTGAGCTGACCCAGGGATCTGGACAGTTATAGGCAACTCCGGTATATTTGATACAGCAACTGCTGCTATCTTTGTTATTTATGCTATTTTTGCTACTTATCGCTATTTATTCATATTAATAGCTTACTCAATCCACACTAATAGACATCAGACCATTCCTTTTTTTCTTTTTTCAGCTTTTCTACCAAGACTGACATCCAATTTTAAGTTAGCAGACACAAATCTAAACATTTAGAGCAAGGGGGCAGTAATCTCAGGTTATTTCCTGAGATTGAGAAGCGACACCTATATCAGCACTGCGTTTATAGGGATTTACGTATCTGCTGCACATTTCTGGTGCTGTTCATTGATTTCACAGAAAAATCATTCAGTGTATTCATGATACAAATTCTGTTTGAATTCTTCAGAGATTACTTTTCTATATTGATGATTCTAAAGATACGGTTATATGTTTACCCTGTCTAGCGGAAAGTGATCTGGCAAAATTTGCCTAATTATTAATGGCGGAAGCACCTACTTCCTCTTTTCCGAGGAATCACTAGCTTGCATAACACCTTTAAATGCGGTTTTCCCTTTACTAAATATAGCGTAATACTCTGATACTCTAACTCTACTACAATTGGTGTCTGTCTGGATTTATTCAAACCAATGGCTGAAGTAATATCTGTTTGAATATGATGTTGTACTCTTAGTGAATATGGTGTATCATTTTTTTTCCAATACTTATTATAGTTATGGAATTTTGATATATTGCTTTAAATACAGTTCTGCCTGTTTGATTGGTATCCAGATCTTGTGTATGAAATAGCTATACAAGTATTGGACTTGCTTTACCAGCTCATTTCTTAACCGCTTTCCGAGGACTCTCATCTATGATTCATAGAGTTACCCTGTGTCTAACGTAGACTGCAGTTCCCCAACCTTCTTCCTTCTTCTTTCCTTTCCTCCCCTCCCCTTTTTTTTACCCTTTTTTCTATCACTTTTTTCTTCCCCTATATATTCTCAATAGGTGCACTCTCATTGGTGAGTCGACCAATTTATGTCTTATATTTACGATCATACCACACCGATAAAGCCCAATCTCGTCCGATCTTGGAAGCGAAGCGGTTGTGGGCAGGGTCAATATCTGGAAGGGGGAACCCCCAGAGAATACCTGGTGTTGTAATTCTTGACCCACTTCGACTACACACCAACAGCAGGATCACCAATTTCACCTTTCTTTCTCTTCTATCAACTCTTTCAACTTTTTCTTTTCTACGGCTCCTTGACTTTTTCATAGAGCCTAACAATTTCAGAATGTTCTGGATATTAATTTTGTATACGCATAATTTTTGAATCACTAAGGATCTGTACTTCTGTTTTACACAAGTCCGCTCTAAATGATCCTATGAGGTCCTATTAAAACAAGCTTTACTTGTGCTGGTTTAGTAGGGGATAGCTGTAGAACCACAGTGTCTACATCTCCCCAGCAGAATATCACCATAGACTAACCAGAACATTTTATCCATTTTTTCCTAACATATGTGCATTTGTCTATGTCCTATTTTCGATTTTCCTGGTGGGTCAGTAGAGTATGAACCAATCTTAAATCTTTAATAATAAACATTGTTTTAATAAAAACTTACTTAATTTAATAAAATATCAATTAAGAGTGCACCCACACAAGAGTCTTCTGTAACAAAATTTGCTTGTGTCCAGTGGTGCAAGTAGAAAAAATGTCTTATAGGTACTGTGCGCGCGTGCCCAAAAAAATGGGTGTGGCCAAATGCCACATGGCCAATGAAAATGGGGGCGTGATACAAATATGGGGGAGGGGCAGATACACATATGACCCCAATAGTGCCAGATACAAGTTGCCCCACAGTGCCAGATATACATTGCCCCACAGTGCCAGATATACATTGCCCCACAGTGCCAGATACACAAATGCCTCCAGAGTGTCAGATATACATTGCCTCACAGTGCCAGATATACATTGCCCACAGTGCCAGATACACAAATGACCCCAGAGTGCCAGATATACATTGCCTCACAGTGCCAGATACACATTGCCCCACAGTGCCAGATACACAAATGCCCCCAGAGTGCCAGATATACATTGCCACACAGTGCCAGATACACAAATGCCCCCACAGTGCCAGATATGTCCCCAGTGCCAGATACAGAAATGCCCCTAGTGCCAGATACACGTCCCCCCAGTGCCAGATATGCCCCCATTGCCAGATACACATGTCCCCCCAGTGCAAGATATGCCCCCATTGCCAGATACACATGTCCCCCCAGTGCCAGATATGCCCCCAGTGCCAGATACACATGTCCCCCCAGTGCCAGATATGCCCTCAGTGTCAGATATGCCCCCAGCGCCAGATACACATTTCCCCCGCAGTGCCAGATACACATGTCCCCCAGTGCCAGATATGCCCCCAGTGCCAGATACACATGTCCCCCCAGTGCCAGATATGCCCCCAGTGCCAGGTATACATGCCCCCCCCCCCTTCCCATGCTCTTACTTTATTTAATAAAATATCAATGAAGAGTGCACCCACACAAGAGTCTTCTGTAACACAATTCGCTTGTGTCCAGTGGTGCAAGTAGAAAAAATGTCTTATAGGTACTGTGTGCGCGTGCCCAAAAAAATGGGAGTGGCCAAATGCCACATGGCCAATGAAAATGGGGCCGTGATACACATATGGGGGAGGGGCAGATACACATATGACCCCAATAGTGCCAGATACAAGTTGCCCCACAGTGCCAGATATACATTGCCCCACAGTGCCAGATACACAAATGCCCCCAGAGTGCCAGATATACATTGCCTCACAGTGCCAGATACACATTGCCCCACAGTGCCAGATACACAAATGACCCCAGAGTGCCAGATATACATTGCCTCACAGTGCCAGATACACATTGCCCCACAGTGCTAGATACACAAATGCCCCCAGAGTGCCAGATATACATTGCCACACAGTGCCAGATACACAAATGCCCCCAATGTGTCAGATATACATTGCCCACCAGTGCCAGATACAGAAATGCCCCCACAGTGCCAGATATGTCCCCAGTGCCAGATACAGAAATGCCCCTAGTGCCAGATACACGTCCCCCCAGTGCCAGATATGCCCCCATTGCCAGATACACATGTCCCCCCAGTGCAAGATATGCCCCCATTGCCAGATACACATGTCCCCCCAGTGCCAGATATGCCCCCAGTGCCAGATACACATGTCCCCCCAGTGCCAGATATGCCCTCAGTGTCAGATATGCCCCCAGTGCCAGATACACATTTCCCCCGCAGTGCCAGATACACATGTCCCCCAGTGCCAGATATGCCCCCAGTGCCAGATACACATGTCCCCCCAGTGCCAGATATGCCCCCAGTGCCAGGTATACATGCCCCCCCCTTCCCATGCTCTCACCGATGCTGCTGCTCTCCTGTGTGCATCTGTGAGGGGAGGAGAGCGCAGCCTGCGCCTCTCCTGCCCCTCAGTCTCCGTCGGCAGTGCAGGTGTCTTCCTTCACTTCAGCGCCGATCCGTGAGCCAATCAAAGCTTGTGGCCCAGCAGCCTTGGCTCACGGGCGGCACTGAATTGAAGGAAGATGCTGAAGGGCATGAGAGGTAAATGCTGCACTCTCAAAGCAGCGGTGGTGAGCAGCGGAAGGAGGGAGCGGCGAGGAGCGGCGGCCCGGCGGCGGTGGGTACAGTGTACCCACGGCTAAATTTTTAAGGGTACGCTGTACCCACCCGTACACGCCCACTTGCACCGCTGGTTGTGTCCGTTTCACCAATGCCCATAGTTGTGTACATTTGGCTCTGGCACATACACAGTGCAAAAATAACCTAAAACACTATGGGGTGGTATCCTATTACCCACGGTAAAACATCGGGTGCAAAAAACTGAAATTTCTCGCAATTTTTCCCGATGTTTCACCAATTTGTTTTTACAGGCTATCCTATTTGATCGCCTGTAAAAAAAAAATGCCCTTTCTCCCAAAAACACACAGTCTCAGTGAAACCTGTGTGTTTTCATGAGAAACAGCCCTGTTTTCGCTTGAAGACGGGGCTGTTTCCAGGGACAAAATCCCTGATGACCGCGGACAACCTGCAGTGTCCCATGCCCTCTGCAGCAGCAGCAGGCAGGGACTGTCGGCATGGCGCTGCGGGCCGAAACTTGAAGCTGCCACTCGGCACGGTGACCCCCAGTGGGAAAGCCGGGGCAGCTCCGTGACCCATATCCCCCCTTCTCCCCGGTGACATGACAGGGGAGCAGCCATGTGACCGGGGGTGCTGGAGGAGCAGCGCTGCACCAGGAGCTGTCAGCAGCTGGCACCCGGTGCCGCAACAGGTAACCCCCGATAAGCCACCACTAGTGCTGGCTTATCGGGGCTAATAGGATAGGCCCCGGCGGGACAATTGGATATCCCCCTATGTCCACAAAAGGGGCTTGCATTCAACTCTAAATTATTGCCTATGTTACTCCCTTCACTTACCTACTGTATAAAGTACATGCAAATGTACGTTTTTAAGTATTGAGTGACTCTATATTAACCACTTGCCTGGCGTCGCCAGGCTGTGCTTTCTCTGACATGGTCGCATCTGATACGACCTGTCAGAAAGCTAATGTGCAGCCCTCTGTTGCTTGTCCCCTTATCCCGGTCCCTCTGCTTTCTGGTTCCCACTCACCCCAGTGCCTGCCGTGCTGCTGATCACTACTCTTAACCTAATTCAATCATAAAAAATTACAATTTATGAGCAGTTTTTGGAAGAAATCTTAGTTAAGTGGTTAAAAGGGGCCTATAGCTGCAGATCTGGCCTTGAGCAACGAAAATCTAAGAATATAGAAAAATGCATATTATAACATTTTGCAAGCACAACAAGACACTTATGAAGCTTATGACACTAAATGGTTACTGGCGCCACCCTCAAAATGGCTGCAGCATGTCAATCATACTGGGGGCACTGTGTGTAATCTTGCAGAATGTGATCCGCACATGCACAGTGCGCCATCTGTACATGCGCAGATCTCAAACAATTGAAGATGCAAACCACTGGGTGGGTGTACACCCCTGAATTAGGTCCTTAGAACATTTATGAGCAGTTTTGAGTCAGCTGCATCTTGGTTGCTTCTCATTCATGGCTGAATCAGCATTTCTGGGTGTTGTCGGTTGAAAAAACTTAAGTAACCAAGTTCTGGGATACAATATGTTAAATAGGGAGACTGTGACGGGACATTTCAGAAAATAAGCATTTATTAATCTAAGTTACAACACTGAAAACAAGCAAGCGAGAACAAATTAGAAGACTCAGCTCTTATCTCAAATGCTTAAGATCTGTCCCAGTCCCAGATGATGGTCATTGATTAAGTAGTTTAAATAATGTAGTCCAGTCAATCTCCAGGGTCCCATCTAATAACTTTGTTAAAAGTTGGTGGGGATTTGTAGAAGACTGGATCTGCTGCAGCCAGAACCAGTTTTGATTGGAACTGCACTACTATGTGTAAGTCTCTATACTTTTGTTACAAGCCTCTCACAGGGCATCTGTGTAACTACACTCCAACAGCTAGATTCCTGCATGTATCCCTGTGTTAAGCCTCAGCTGCTGTATAATTAGCAGTTTGTCTCTGTGTGTCTAGCTGTCCAGGTGCATTGTATCTCCTCATCAGGAGGCTTGGTTTCTCTGGCTGTTCTGATTGGGAGTGTCTCCCCTTTTATTACCAAGCCTGCCCTTTACCTGATGCCAGTTATAGGTTTTAGTTCCTGTTTGTACCTGGTCCCAGTCCTCCTCCTGCGATTGTGTTTTGAGCCTGTGCAGTTAGTGCGGTCTGCTCCAGATGCCAAGCTTACTATCACTGTACACAGTGAAATACTATTTAGAAGCTGGTCTCAGTGTCTCTGTATATCTGCTGCCATTCAAGTGGTTCTGTTCCAGTTTTAGTTTCCGGGCTTCTTCAGAATCCACATCAGACAGTTTAAGCTAAGTCCTGGGATTTTGCATTAGTTATTTTCAGACTCTGAGTTACCCATTGATATTTGATTATTTATATCATCCTGTGCATTGCTGCATTTATTATCCATTGATATTTGGTTGCTTATATCATCCTGTGCATTGTTGCATTTAGGATCAATAGATATTCAGTTGCTTATATCATCCTGGGCATTGTTGCATTCATATACAGTTTATATTTAGTTGCTTATACCACCTTGTGCATTGTTGCATTATGGGCAGTACGGATGGTGGAATGGTTAGCATTACTGCCTCACAGCGCTGAGGTCATAGGTTCGATTCCCACCATGGCCCTAACTGTGTGGAGTTTGTATATTCTCCCCGTACTTGCATGGGTTTCCTCCGGGTACTCCGGTTTCCTCCCACAATCCAAAAATAATTGGATCCCAAAAATATTAACCCTAGCGTGAATGTGTGTGGTGTACATGTGGTAGGGAAAATAGATTGTAAGCTCCACCGGGGTAGGGACTGATGTGAATGGCCAAATACTCTCTGTAAAAGTGCTGCGGAATATGTGTGCGCTATATAAATAACTGGTAATAAATAATAATACATTAATAAAACATTCAAATGCTTATTTCAGTTTGTGCACAGTGCAGCTTGATCCAGTATTATCTGACCTACTTCTCATCCAGTGAGCTTAGTTTCTATTATGTTCTATGTACTTAGAACCCAGGAGATAGGGTGGCAGCAGAAGAGTTCCGAGTACAGGGGCGTGAAGCTGCGACAGAACTGGGGTACGCAGCAACACCTAACAAAATCCCTGACTCCGTTGTCCTTCCCTGTGGTCGAATAACGCCTGCGAGACTATGGTTTATTGTGCCCATGGCAGCCGCGTTTGAATGGGCGAATTAGGTCCGCCCAGACTCCGATGCCCCCCGGTCTTACTAGGTGACAAGGCGTTAACCGAGACAGAGAGAGAACAAGGGGAGAACTAAGAACGACAAGACACTAAAGAAGAAAGATACAGAAAATAACAAAGTAGTTTTATGTGCGGCGCGGCCGCCAGGAACAACAGCAAATCAAAGTAATGCCACCAACTGCCGAATACGAACCCATCGTAATAAGGCGAGGACAGCTATGCGGAAGCCTCTGCAAAAATGACACAACCAAAACAGATAATGAGAACACGGCTTCAGCCGTAAAGTGCGGCAGAGACGCTACTCACGACATCATGGAAGGTGCACGCAGGAAACGACCGGAACCCCGAGGCTTCGGACACCAGACCACTCCACTGGAAGACAAACTCGGAGGACAGCAGGAAACGATCCCTCAGACCGGACTTTGGGAACTGGACCCCGGATGCTGGAATAGACAAACTGGAAGCAGGAACGCACTAGAGGCAGGAAGACAGGCTCCACAGGAAGCTATCACTGGCGAGGCTGCCTGATTCTGGCTCTACTAAAAAGGACCTGCTGACCTATCACAGGAGAGCCAGCAGACCAGCACCCCAGACCTAATTTGTCCCAGCTGCTAACAGGAGGACAGCGCGCGCGTCCCGGCTGCTTCGTAACAGCTAGGACTGAAGTGCAGGGCGGCCGCCTGGCATCCCCGGTTACTAGGCAACCGACCGGAGATGGACGCTCAGTGGCGGAAGTGATGCGCCGGCCCCGTTGCCTAGCAATGGCCGGGAGCAGGCGCATCCCACTACATCCACCACCGCTGACAGTTTCCCCCCCCTTGAGGAGGGGTTAAGGAACCCCTAAACCCGGGTTTATGAGGAAATTCCCCAAAAAAAGGCCTTTCTTTTAGCTTAGAAGCATGCAAATCCTTGTCCCGGACCCAAGATCTCTCCTCTGGGCCATACCCTTTCCAATGGACCAAAAAGCAGAGCTGACCACGGGAAAACTTAGAATCCAAAACCTTTTCCACCAGGAATTCCTGTTGGCCCTGAACATTCACAGGAGGTCTACCCTAGATAATTCTCAGAGGGAATTTCCTGGAAAAAACAAATGGCTTGAGCAGAGAACAATGAAAGGTGTAAGAAATCTTAAGAGATTTAGGCAATTGTAGCCGAAAGGCAACCGGATTGGCCTGTTTGATAATAACAAATGGCCCGATGAATCTGGGTCCCAACTTAGCCGATGGTTGTTGGAGTTTGATGTTACGGGTTGACAACCACACCTTGTCTCCCACTTTAAAGGTGCATGGACGTCGGAACCTGTCCGAAAAAAAATTATCCCGGAAAGCAGCTTTCTTAAGAGCAATTTCCAAATAACTCTGAGGCGGGAAGTCAAGGCCATGGAAGAAGATGGATAATTGGGACCAAATTAATTGGCTTCGGGATGAAAACCAAGGACTGAAAAGAACGGAGACACCTTGGTGGGTGAATGAGAGGCGTTATTGTAAGCAAACTCGGCCAGGGGAAGATATTCCGACCAATCGTTCTGAAGCTTGGAAGTATAAAGTCGCAGATACTGCTTCAGCGATTGGTTCACACGTTCTGTCTGCCCGTTGGACTGTGGATGGTATCCCAAGGTTAAACTGAGTCTCATGTTTAACGAGGCACAAAAGAGCTTCCAGAAACGGGCAATAAACTGTGGTCCCCGGTCCGAGACAATATCAATGGGTAATCCATGGAGCCTGAAAATATGGCGAAGGAACAAGACTGCCAAAACCTGAGCGGACAGCAATTGGGGGTAAAGCAATGAAATGGGCCATCTTGCTAAATCGATCCACCACCACCCAGATCACCTGAAAACCAGAAGAGAGTGGAAGATCCACCACGAAATCCATGGAAATGTGTGACCATGGCCTGACTGGAATGGATAGAGGCAGGAGCTGCCCAACGAGCAGAGACCGGGATACCTTGTGCCTAGTACAATCTTGACAAGAGAGAACAAACTCCCTAACATCCTTGGAAAGATTAGGCCACTACACCGAGCAAGAGAGTAACTCCAACATTTTAGCAACACCAGGATGGCCAGCAGCTTTGTTATCATGAAACTCGGCGAGGATACTGCCTCTCAAGAACTCAGGAACAAAGAGATGGCCAACAGGAGTGTTTCTGGGAGCCTGCTGCTGAACCTGAACTAATTGTGTGTGTAAATCCTGTGTGAGGCCAGACCGGATAGAGGATGCAGGAATAATAGGAGTGGCAGGAGAATGGTTATCATGAACAGGAAGAAAACAGCATGACAAAGCATCGGCATAGGTGTTCTTAGAACCGGGCCTGTAGATGATGATGAAATTGAACCGAGTAGAAAACAAGGCCCAGCGAGCCTGTCGGGAATTACGCAGTTTAGCTGACTCGATGTACTGTAAATTCTTGTGGTCAATAAACACAGTGACGGTATGCTTAGCTCCCTCAAGCCAATGCTTCCACTCCTCAAAAGCCCACTTGACCACTAACAATTCTCTGTTACCAACATCATAGTTGGTCTCTGCGGAGGAGAATATTTTGGACATGAAAGCACAATGATGTAACACAAAAGACTTGGGGTCATCTTGAGACAAAATAGCTCCCACCCCAACCTCAAAGGCGTCTACCTCAACAATAAAAGGAAGATCAGGGTTGGGGTGTCTAAGGACAGGAGCAGAGACAAAGGCCTGTTTTAAAGCCTGGAAGGCATGCTCGGCTTGAGGCGACCACTTAGCTGGATCAGCACCTTTTTTTGTCAATGCTACAATATGGACAACTAACTCGGAGAAAGCATGAATGAAACGTCTATAAAAATTAGCAAAACCCAAAAACCTCTGAATTGCCTTCAAGTTAGTGGGTTGAGCCCAATTCAAGAATGCCTGGAGTTTTTTAGGTTCCATAAAAAACCCTTCCAGAGAAATAATATATCCTAAAAATGACACCTCAGTAATGTGAAAATCACATTTCTCCAACTTGGCATACAAGTGATTCTCCCGCAATTTTTTAAGCACTTGCCAAACATTGGGAAAATGCTGTTCTGGAGACTCGGAATAAATTAAGATGTCATCGAAATAAACTACCACGAATTTCTCCATGGAGTTGCGGAGGAGATCATTTATAAGATCCTGAAACACCTCAGGAGCGTTAGACAGACCAAACTGCATCACAAGATATTCGTAGTGGCCGGACTGTGTACTAAAAGTGGTCTTCCATTAATCCCCAGATCTTATTCAGATGAGGTTATACGGTCCTCTAAGGTCAATTTTAGAAAAAATGACCGCAGTGTGGAGTTGATTGAACAAAACAGAAATGAGAGGTAAGGGGTAAGTATTTTTGACAGAAATCTTATTCAGGGCCCGGTAGTCAAGAGATCCATCTTTTTTTTTCAACAAAAAAAACCCCTGCACTAAAAAGGGGACTTTGAGGGCCTAATAAACCCCTTTTTTTAGACATTCCAGCACATAATCGTCCATGGCTTTAGTCTCTGGGCCAGACAGTGCATAGAGTCTCCCTTTAGGCAATATAGCACTAGGAATGAGGTCAGTGGTGCACTCATAAGAACGGTGGGGTGGAAGGACGTCCGCATTATCCTTGGAGAACATCTGCATAGTCCTGGTACTCTGAAGGAATAAGTTCTGGAGTAATGACAGCGACCCGTACCGGACGAGAAATACACCTCTTAGAGCAGTTGGAACCCCACCGTAAAATTTCCCCAGACTGCCAATCAATGGTTGGATTATGTATGGCAAGCCAGGGGTGACCCAAGACTAGACGCACGGGCAGACAATGGGTGAGAAAGAATTCTATCCTCTCAAAATGTAACACACCCACAGTCAAATGCAATGGTGGGGTCTAATGGGTAATTACCCCGGTAGAGAGAGGGCCACCATGCAGACCGCGCATGGTGATTGGTCTACTGAGCTGGAGCTACGGAATTCCTAGAGTTTGAGCCCAAGTGAGATCCATAAAGTTCCCAGCAGCTCCGCTATCAATAAATGCAGAGTCAAAATAACTCAGATTCCCTGAAGAAACTTTGGCAGGAACTAACAAGGAATCATGCGAGGAGACTAGTTGCAGACCTAAGTGAACCCCCTCAACTTTCACTTGGTCGGGGCATTTCCCTGCTTATTTGGGCAGCTGCACGCAACATGTCCCTTGCCGCTACAGTATAAGCAAAGCCCTAAATTTGACCTCTTGGTTCTCTCTTCAGAGGAAAGTCGGGACAGGCCCACTTGCATGAGTTCCTTGACGTCCTCGTGGAGAGCATACACACATGGACTAGGCCTAAAACTAGCCCCTCTTTTAGTCCTCCACTCTCGGAGACGGCGATCGATCTTAATAGCAAGCTCCATGAGCTTATCCAAAGTCTCCGGAACCAGGTATTGAATGAGACTATCTTTGATCACTTTGATCACTTCTGAACCGGGTATTGAATGAGACTATCTTTGATCACTTCTGACAAGCCGAGGCGAAACTGACTGCGCAAAGCAGGATCATTCCAGCCAGTCGTTCGGCCAATGGCGAAACTCAGTACAATACGCTTAAGCGGGATTTTTACACTGTCGTAACGCACGTAAATGGCTCTCTGCAGATGCTTCTCTATCAGGATCGTCATACAACAGACCTAAAGCTTTAAAAAAGGCATCAACTGTAAGTAACACTGCGTAATCGGATTTTAACCCAAAAGCCCAAGTTTGTGGGTCTCCCTGAAGTAAGGACATAACTATGCCCACCCGCTGAGATTCTGAACCTGAGGACCAGGGCCTTAAGCGAAAGTAAAGTTTACAACTCTCCCGAAAATTAAAGAAATCCCGAAAACCGGTCAGGAAGGTTCATCTTGGGTTCAGGGGCTAAACTCGGGGAAACTCGTAAAAGATCCTCCTGAGACCTAACCCGCAGAGTAAGATCCTGCACCATTTGAGTGAGGTTCTCGATCTGATTAGCCATTACTTGGCAGGGATTCTGACCTTGCGCTGAAGGATTCATGGGGAAAAAAATTTCAAGGCCACCCTGTTTTTTTATGGCCGGTGATAATGTTATGTTCTATGTACTTGGAACCCAGGATATATGGTGGTAGCAGAAGAGTTCCGAGTACAGGGGTGTGAAACTGCGTCAGAACTGGGGTACGCAGCAACACCTAACAAAATACCTGACTCCGTTGTCCTTCCCTGTGGTCGATTAATGCCTGCAAGACTATGTTTTCTTGTGCCCATGCAGCCGTGTTTGAATGGGCGAATTAGGTCCGCTCAGACTCCGATGCCCCCCGGTCTTACTAGGTGACAATGTGTTAACCGAGACAGAGAGAGAACAAGGGGAGAACTAACTAAGAACGACAAGACACTAAAGAAGAAAGATACTGAAAATAAAAAAGTAGTTTTATGTGCGGCGCGGCCGCCAGGAACAACAGCAAATCAAAGTAATGCCGCCAACTGCCGAATATGAACCCGTCATAATAAGGCGAGGACAGCTATGCGGAAGCCTCTGCAAAAATGACACAACCAAAACAGATAACGAGAACATGGCTTCAGCTGTAAAGTGCGTTACAGCCGCTACTCACGACACCACGGAAGGTGCGCGCAGGAAACGACCGGAACCCAGAGGCTTCGGACACCAGACCACTCCACTGGAAGACAAACTCGGAGGACAGCAGGAAACGATCCCTCAGACCGGACTTTGGGAACTGGACCCCGGATGCTGGAATAGACAAGCTGGAAAGCAGGACCACACCAGAGGCAGGAAGACAGGCTCCACAGGAAGCTATCACCGGCAAGGCTGCCTGATTCTGGCTCCCCTAAAAAGGACCTGCTGACCTATCACAGGAGAGCCAGCAGACCAGCCCCCCAGACCTAATTCGTCCCAGCTGCTAACAGGCGAGCAGCACGCGGCGTCCCGGCTGCTTAGCAACAGCTGGGACTGAAGTGCAGGGTGGCCGTCTGGTGTCCCCGGTTGCTAGGCAACCGGCCAGAGATGGACGCTCAGCGGCGGAAGTGATGCGCCGGCCCCGTTGCCTAGCAACGGCTGGGAGCCGGCGCATCCCACTACACCCACCACCGCTGACACTATTTTTGCCATTGTCCAACCTCCTATAGTCGCCTTGTTCTTCTATAAGACCTGGGGGCACCTGAGTACTGGGTGGACCGAATTCACCCAGGAAAGGTGGCTGCTATAGGTGAAGCCTAGCAGGGGTGTATCTACATATTGGCCAGGATGGCACTCGCCAGGGGCACCAGTCGAGAAGGGGGCGCCACCTGGCGGTGCCACCCACAGCCAAGGGATAGAATCAAACAGTAGCTCTTATGTCGCATGCTCCGGCAGCCAGGATTCAAGTGTAAAACTCTCCATGACTGCAGTAGTGGATTTCCCACTAGGGGCTAGGGAGAGGAGCAACTGTAATGCTCAGGTGAGATAGAAGGGGCGTGGTCTACCAATCAACTAGAGCGAATGATGCTTTTTGCATCAGTGGCTCCATTTGGCTCCCCGTGTGTTGTGGCTCCAGAGACGGCTCCTGGTCCTCCCGTGGATGTAACCAACTAGGACCTAGAGTATGCCTGCCCACCCACCCGCTGCATGTGACCACCGGTTCCTACTGTACCTTTGCTTGCTCCACGCTTTGACTGGCTCCTGGACACTGTAGCTGCAGGTTGGTCCGTGCCCAGTGTTTTCAGAAAGGCTGCCGCCGCCATCCACGTTGTGACTCCTGGATGTGATTCTGCTTCATCCTGCCAAGCAGTGGAGAGAAGGAAAAAGGGAAATGGGGAATTTTGGAAACCTCACTGGAAAGCAACACAATTACTGTTGGCAAGATATTATTATTAAACCAACATTCGGCTCTATCAACATTTAATTGAGCTATGCACTTAGTTGGCGGTGCACCCAGATGTTCAGTCCAGAAGACTACAATGAAAGAGAAAACAGTCCTCTCTGCAACTGCAGAGAAAACTAGGAAAAAGAAGACCTTATCTTTTTCTGGGGCACGCTTTATGAAATATATGTTATAATTTAAAATTAAATCTTTATTGGTCTCTATTAAAAATTCTAGGCTTTACCATAATTTAATCATATCAGGCATGAAATTTTTTTTACCAAATGTCAAGCGATAATCTCCATGTAAATATCCGTATCCGGGTATCCCTAATATAAATATATCTACCAATAGGTGTATTTAGGGATATGATCACTTTATCTCCTCCACCAAAAATTGTAATAAATCAAAAATTACCAAAAATTATTATGTTGGAGTTTGTATGTACTCCCTTTTATTGTGGTCTGTTCAAAAAAAAATTTTTTGCATAGAACAGATCATGTGATTGTCCTCTCACAATTATGTGTGTGAGCAGGATACATTACATATGGCTATTCACATGAATTTATACCCGCACCACTATTAAGCTTTAATTCTTTTTTTTTTTTTTTATATTGAATTTTTATTGGGTTATCATACAGATTACATATACATAGATTTTTAGATTGGTAAACAAGATCTGGATGTGGGTAAGGGGACAAATACTAAACAAAACAGATACATACAAGGGGGAGGAAAACACATATCAGGGATATCTTTATACAACAGTAGAGTCATATCACCTTAAGAAAATAAGAGGTGAACATCACTTAGCTACTTAATTCCCGGTATGAGCCGGGGAACAGAGCACGGAAAGGTCTGGAATATCTATTAAAGCACTAGGATTGCCTAACTGACCTAAACTCTCCCTGTATCGGGACCATTTGATCCATTTCTTACATATAGAGGTATTCCCAGGTGAGTACCTGCCCTCGGCAGTTTCAAAGATATAGGCCCTCATTCCGAGTTGATCGGTCGCAAGGCGAATTTAGCAGAGTTACACACGCTAAGCCGCCGCCTACTGGGAGTGAATCTTAGCTTCTTAAAATTGCGACCGATGTATTCGCAATATTGCGATTACTAACTACTTAGCAGTTTCAGAGTAGCTCCAGACTTACTCTGCCTGTGCGATCATTTCAGTGCTTGTCGTTCCTGGTTGACGTCACAAACACACCCAGCGTTCGGCCAGGCACTCCCACCGTTTCCCCGGCCACTCTTGCGTTTTTTCCGGAAACGGTAGCGTTTTCAGCCACACGCCCCTGAAATGCCGTGTTTCCGCCCAGTAACACCCATTTCCTGTCAATCACATTACGATCGCCGGAGCGAAGAAAAAGCCGTGAGTAAAAATACTATCTTCATAGTAAAGTTACTTGGCGCAGTCGCAGTGCGAACATTGCGCATGCGTACTAAGCGGATTTTCACTGCGATGCGATGAAAAATACCGAGCGAACAACTCGGAATGAGGGCCACTGTGTTGATGAACTTTATTTTCTATCATTGAGATACTGGGGATGAGCGCTGATTTCCATTTAGAGGCGATGGCGGCTTTAGAAGCTATAAGGATATGGCCTAGAAGATATCTATCACCGCCAGACATCACCTTCTCATTATAATGGAAGAGTGCCAAAAGGGGGTCGGGCAAAAGGACCTCTCCCAATATGTGGGAAATTAGTAAAAACACTTCTCTCCAGAGCGCCCGAATCGCCGGACATAACCAGAATATATGTAGAATATCTCCCACCATCCCACAATTTCTCCAACAGCTAGCAGAAGTCTCAAGCCAGATCTTATGCAGACGGTCTGGTGTTAGATATACCCTATGAATCAATTTGTAGTACATTTCACAATGGTTTACACATTTAGAAATTCTAAAGCAGGAAGTAAAGATACCCTTCCAGACATCTTCGGTGAAGACTGCAGGGAGGTCTCTCTCCCATTTAGTCTGTGCAGGGAAGACCCCATGTTGAGACTTGGTCACAAGGTGCTGGTACCACCGGGATATGCCTCCCCTGTTGCCCCTGGGTATTAAAAGTGACATCATTATTTTGGGGAGGTCAGTATGTGGGATTCGTCTCGGTGAGCAACTTTGAAGCCAATGCCGCACTTGTAGATATTTATGAAAATCTTGTTTGGGAACCTGAAACTGGTCTTGAAGTAGGGAGAAGGGGGCTAGTGAGCCATCCCGGAGGATATCTTTTAGCGTGATAAGGCCTAGGGATCGCCAATGGGATAGTTGCATATCTGGGATCAATAAAGCAATAGTGAGGAGGGACAATTGGGGGGAGGGCAAAGTACCAGGAGGGAGATACCTAATTGCTTCCTTCCATGCCATCAGGGTTGCATGTACTGCTGGGCATTCCGCAACTCTAGCTGGAACTAAATTAGTGGGTAACCATAACAAATCCGATAGTGTGAAGGGGTGCATTGCGTCCGTTTCCAGGGATACCCATGGTTTCTTATTGTCCTGAGTGCACCAATCTCTTGCTTGGGTGAGTAAGCAAGCGGTATGGTATCTCTCTAAGTCTGGATATGCAACACCCCCTGCACATTTAGGCGCACTTAATGTGGATTTCGCTATCCTCGGCTTAGAGCCCCCCCATATATAATTAGTTAATAAACGGTTGAATCTGTTACAGACATCTTTGGGGAAAGCCCTTGGGATGGTACGAAAGAGATACATCAACTTTGGTAAGAGGACCATTTTCGCAGCTGCCACCCGTCCGACCCAGGAAACCTCCTGCATCATCCAGTCTTTAATTACTAATTCAAATGCACGGAATAGTGGGTCGTAGTTGCATCCTATTAAGTCCCGCCCCCTAGATATATGAACACCCAGGTATTTAAGCGATCTAAGTTGCCACGCGTACTTATAGTCATTTTTTAAACGGCTAAGAGTGCTATCCGGAATATTCAAGGGGAGGGCCTCAGTCTTAGCAGCGTTCAGTTTGTAATAAGATACCGCTGTATAGGAGTCTAGAAGGGAGTGTAGATGAGGCAGGGACGTTTCAGGCTCACTGAGACACACTAAAATGTCATCCGCAAAGAGACAAATTTTATGTGGCATCCCTCCTATCTCTGGACCTACAATTGAGTCTAACTTCCTAATTCTCTCTGCCAGAGGCTCCACTGCTAGCACAAAAATAAGGGGCGATAGTGGGCATCCCTGACGGGTCCCATTAGTAATATTAAATATAGAGGAGTTACACCCATTAATAAAGACCGTAGCCGAGGGTGAGGAGTACAGAGCTAAGATGGAGTCAAGTATCCTACCTGCAAACCCGAAGTGGGCCAGGGTGACCCTTAGGTAGTCCCAATGGAGCCTGTCGAATGCTTTTTCTGCATCCAAAGAGAGAAGTAAGAGGGGATCGCCCCGGGCCTGGCAGCGGTCGATTAAGTTAATCACCCTACGTGTGTTATCGGACGCCTGCCTACC
Organism: Pseudophryne corroboree; assembly: GCF_028390025.1. Classification (NCBI taxonomy): domain Eukaryota; kingdom Metazoa; phylum Chordata; class Amphibia; order Anura; family Myobatrachidae; genus Pseudophryne; species Pseudophryne corroboree. Next base: position 418,715,145 of record NC_086444.1, on the reverse strand, counting down.
CGTAACAAAACCCACCTGATCAGGATTAATCAAACTTGGCAGTAGAGGGGAGATCCTATTTGCAACCATCTTAGCGAATAGTTTAAGATCAGTGTTCAGCAATGCTATTGGGCGGTAGTTCTGAACCACTGTAGGGGATTTTCCTGGTTTGGGGATGGCAACTATTCTAGCCTCCAACATTTCCTTCGGAAAGCACGTGGAGTCCGAAGCTTCATTGTAGACCGACGTTAGGAGTGGGGCAAAGGTTGATTTAAATGTTTTGTAGAAGCTGGAAGGGTAGCCATCAGGACCGGGGGCTTTATTTGCCGGGCATAGATCTATGGCTGCTTCGACTTCGTCGAGCCGCCAGGGAGCGCTCAGGAATTCACGGGTTTGGGAATCTTTAGTGGGCAGCGACAGCCCGCTCAAAAAACCAGTGATATCTGTTAACGTGGGCTGAGGTGTGCCAGAGTCATCTGCGAGGTTATACAACTGCGAATAATAATCTGCGAATGCATTTGCTATCTCAATCGGGTCTGTTACTTTGACTCCTGAGGATGTATGAATAGCATGTATGCGTTCCTTGGCCCTACGTCCTCTCAATTTACGCGCCAATAGCCGTCCCGCTCTATTGCCAAGCCTATAATAATTTTGGTTTAATCGCCTCAGGTTGCGGTGGACTTCGGTTAAGGCAAAAGTGTTCACTTTGTCGTGAGCGATAAGAAGTTGCTTAAAAAGAGATTTGTTATCGGGGTTGATTTTATGTGCTGCCTCTAACCTTGCAGCTTCTCTTTCAGCTGATTCGTGTCTTTTCCTACTTTCCCGTTTAAGTCTAGATGCAATTTGAATTGCAGAACCTCTGATCACTGCTTTCAAAGAACACCAATGGGTGAAGACAGATGTGTCCCCTGGGTGGTTAGTAGTCAAATATGAGTCCAGCGATTGCTGGATGGCCTGTTATGCCTCTGGATGTGCCAGTAAATGTTGGCCCATTCTCCAGGGGCCGTGTGGGACTGCCCTCTTACTGACGTCCCAGGCAATAATAAGTGGGGAGTGGTCGGACCAAGACATAGGTAATATATCTATCTTGCTGACCGCTGCTAATGTCCATCTATCGGCTAATAATAAGTCTATTCGTGAGTATGAGCTGTGTACGTGAGAATAGAAAGTGTAATCTCGTTCTGTCGGGTGTTTAGCCCTCCAGACATTGTACAGCGCATACTCAGCCAGCAATTGGCTAAATTTGCCTGAGGGATCCTGGGGCGGGCTGCTGCGAAGGGCCCGGGTCGGACGGGAGCGGTCTATTACGGGGTCCAGTACCATATTGAAGTCTCCTAGGATCAAAAGGGCTCCCTTAGTGCGTTCCTTGAGAAATCTACAGAAGGTTCTAAGAAATGGGATTTGTTTGGTGTTGGGTGCATAACAAGAGACTAAAGTGGTCTCAACATTATCCAGTTTGCCTACTAAAATTAGGTATCTCCCGTCTGGATCCTCATATTTATTAGACAGAACAAACGGGCAGTGCTGTGCTATAAGAAGAGCCACGCCTGCCTTCTTAGTGGGTCCGTTTGCCATATAGCAGTGGGGGAAACGTGAATTAGTGAAGGAGGGGGTTGTGGCTCTGGAAGTGTGTCTCTTGCACTGCTACTACATGAGCCTTGAGCTTATAAAAAGAGTTCAAGGCTACTCTTCGTTTTTGAGGGGAGTTCAGCCCTTTGGCATTAATAGAGACTATGTTAACCATAGTCCTTTTCAAATAGAGCTGTTAATTCCGTTGACCATTTTCCGTGCTTAAACTGACATACCTGATAGGGGGGGGGGGAACATGTCCGGGGAGAGGAAGACAGACAAAAAAGAAATAATTAAAAGAACTAAACTAAATTGATCTCCCTTGAGATCATAACCAGTCGCCATAAAATGGCGGCTGTGTAGGCTAAAGGGGGGGTTAGTGGCAAAGCACCTACCCGTTGCCATACTTAATACTGTAAACTATACTAAACACGTGGACATCCTGGTGATGTCAGGGCATATAAAAACACTTATATGTAAATAACCAATAAAGAGCAGATACTGCATAACAGAAACGATCCAACCTGGAAACATAGTATAGAAACAGACTCTATACTTAGAAGAATCGTTAAAGTCTCTCCAGCGACTCATCCTACTTATCAAACTCCAACATTTATAATAAAGGAGTCACCAGAGACTTCAACCTTTAGAAAGATAGCATCTGTAGAGGTTATCCGAACCTCCGCAGGCCACCTCACTTCACCGAGGACCAGTCCTGCTGAAGTCGACGGGGTGAGGAGTCTGCTGCGGGTTCCGCAATGTTCCAAGATTTAAGCAATTTTGCTCCTTCATCTGCGGTTGAGATAGAGACAGTGGAGCCATCCCGGTGAATCAGCAGCTTGGTGGGGAATCCCCAGCGATAAGGGATATCCGCCTTCCTAAGAGCTGCTGTAACGGGATAAAAGGAGCGCCGTTTGTAGAGAGTGGCTGCAGACAAGTCTCCGAAGAGTTGAAGACCTTGAAGGGCTGAAGATTTGTCTGACGTCGGTCTGGATGCCTTCAGTAGGGCCTCTTTAACGTGAAAGTAGTGCATTTTCATTAGGACGTCTCTAGGCGCATCTCCTGTTGCCGCCCTAGCCTTTGGCAATCTGTGTATTCGGTCTATAAGGAAGTCTGCCGAAGGGGATTGTGGTAATAGAGCTTTAAATAGGGCCACTGCATAGTCGTGCAAACTGCTGTGTGACACAGATTCGGGGACTCCGCGTAATTTAAGATTACTACGACGCGATCTGTCCTCCAGCTCTGTGACCTTGTCCCGTAGAAGTTTCACCTCTGCCTCCAAGGCATCATGGGAGTCCAACAAGCTGTTATGGGATCCCACGACCTCCTCCATTTTGGTTTCCAGATGGTCTGTACGTCCACCTAAGTCATCTATGGATTGTTGACACGCCGTTAATGTGGTACGGAACTCCGCTGCTACGTCCTCTTTAAAGCGTGACAGGAGTAGTTTCATAGTGCCCACGGTCAGGGCATCTCCATCTCCAATTTTATCCAGGCTTGTAGCAGCTATGGAAGAGTGAGGAGGTACCTCCAGGGAGAGGGGGGTTTGTGGAACCTTATCCGCTGCAGAGGACCCAGTGGTTTTAGGACCCGACATCCTCGGGGATGACTTAAAAAATGACAGCTGTTGCGCGGGCTTTGACGGCTTGCTGCGTCTGGACGGCATACTGAGGCCAGGAAAGGCTAGTGCGGCAATTCCACTCTCGTAAATTATAGAAGGATTGGAGGCTCCTCTGTCTCAAGGGTCACCAAGATGTCACGTAGATATTGGCATGGGTAGGAGATACTGCTCGATTTACATTGGCATGAGCAGGGCTGGCAAGGCTATATGACTAGCCATCCCCTTCTATGAGCATATATAGCATTGGGGGGAACTTCAGTCCCGCGCCCCAAGTAGCCCGGGTCCACTCAGGGTTAGGCCACAGAATATGTAGGGGCAGGATCAGGCCCAGGGACCTCTAGGGGGATCTAATACCCACTAGCAAGGGGGCACTTTTGATGAGGCCAGGTGCAGAACCCGGAGTGCTGCCCAGCCACAAGAGATGGGACCAAACGGCTGAATGATGCGTCCCAAGAACAAAAGGGTTAGTGTTGGACGTCTGCCAAACGCTGCGGTCTGCGCCGCTCACCCGTTCCGTCCAACGAGCCACCCACAGCCGCGGGCGGACTCGCAGAGGGCCGGGGCACACTGGATCCACCACCAACTGCGGGTCGTCGGTAGAGCAGATCGTGACCGCAGGGGGGGCCTCTTCCTCCGCTCCAGGGGAATCCGACCCTCCGGGTGGGCTCCCGCTATCTCCGGCTCTCAATTAAATGAGGGGGGTACTCCTTTTAAATTGGCTGTGTACTGTCAGCCTAGCAGGCAGGGGGGGAGCTCCGGCCGGGCCCGCGATCTTTATGGGTGGTATCACTGCCTGGGGGGGATACGTGCAGCCACCTCCTTGAAGCGGCCGCTGCAAGTCTTTCACCTCTGGGGGCCGCCAGGCGCTTCCTCCGGGCCACCGCCGCTTCGTCTCCCCTCTCCTCTCTTTCCAAGATGGCCGCCGTTCGCGCTCCGAGGTGCGCTTTTCTGCAGCCGTCCGGACTCCTGTCTCCCCTAACCAGCCGGTCAGGGTCCTGGTGCAGCGTACAGCGACGCCTCCGCAGGTAACAGGGTCACGACAGGTCCGTCTCTCGTCCCGAGCAGGCCGTCCTCCCGGCCGGGGGACAGTGTGTAATTTAGGCCCCGGCTTCTGGGCGACGAGTAGGCCGCAATCCGCGGGAGCCAGGAAACCGGCTCCCCGATTCCGCAGCTCGTCCTCGCCACCCGCTCCCACACTCCAGGAAGGTAGTCCAGGTGTTTTGGGCTGTTATCTCTTGCGTGGAGACTGTGCTTTTATGTAAAAAAACTCCCAGATCCCTGAGAGCTCTCAGAAAACACAGCCTGCACCAACAGCCTCCAGGCCACGCCCCCAAGCTTTAATTCTTTATAAAATCTTACTCCACACCACTGTACCGTTATAGTTGTTATGATCAAACACTTATACTTTATCAATTTATTGTATTATGCTATTGTTCCACACCACTGTACCATTGGAGTTTGGTTAGATCAAAAACTCCAAAAGTATCCACAGTGTATGACAGATGCGGATTTATTCTCTTAAAATGATCCAATTAATTGCAATAGGTAAATGTTGAATAAATTAGTCATATATTCATACTTGCTGCAAAATCTATATTTTCTGAAACACATATGTCCCACATGAAAAATTTCAGATCCAGCTGATTTCAGATCCTACTGGTCAGTGCCTATTAGATCACAATTGAAATGCACTAAATAATTTCATATATATATACACACACATAGAATTTCTAAATCCAGCTATTGATATGAACCAAATGCATTCATATGTATATATACACACACATGTGTAATTTCCAAATCCAGCTAAGATTGATCTATATACACACACTTACTGCAAAACTTATATTCATTGAAACACATATATCCCACATGGAAGATTTCAAATCCAGCTGATTTTCCAATCCAGCTGGTAAATACCTATTGGATCATCATTAATATATTTCAAATGATTTCATATATATACACACATATAGTGTTTTTCAAATCCAGTTATTAAATATTGAATAAATTCATCTATGTACACATTAAAAGTTATGCATACAAAATAACATAAGGTGGTGTCTAGTATCCAGCTGTAGGTCATTTTAAGAGTAACATTCCGATGCTAGTTAGGAAAGGATCGCTCGCTCCTGCGTATAATTATGTACAAATGTAGTTTATGAACATTAACTGTATTTGCTGTAAATTACACATGCGGCGGGAATCCTGAGGATACCTCCCACCAGAGCAGTTGGGGAAAGACACAGCCAACCTGTTCAAATCCACCTATGACCTTTGCTATAATGTGGAGACACATTCCTGTGTCCAATGAACAATGAGATACAGGTACCATTGTATTGTGAATGTATGTTGTGTATATAAAGACCACCATTGCCTGGCCAGACACTCACTCTCTCAGAAGGCTTTCTCTCTGAATGCTGAGGGCTGGATCCAGGACGCGCTTGCGAATCATCCCCACGTATGTATATTTCTCTGTAGCCATTTTGTTATCCATTTTGTTCGCCATTTGTTCTCATTGTGTTCTCATTCTGTTCGCTCTTGTTTGCGATTGTTCGCTATTGTTCATGTATTATTTTCTGTTATTCTGTTTAGATTTCCATGTTAGTTTGTAGTGTATAACTTGTATTGTGTTTCCCTTTTTCTCTAAACCATCCACGGCGGTGTTAGAGCTGCTGTGGTTTTTAAATCCAAACCAGGTCTTGTGTTTTCACTGTTTACTGCAAAGGGCTTTTCTTAGCATCTCCATTGCTCAAACAGCATACACCTTGTTAAGGTTTCTAATCGTTACATCATTACAGTACTTGGTTATTAAGGTTTAGAGTATAAGTATATTCTCACTGTGTGTTATTAGCAAGGTTTAAAGGTTATTCACTGTGTGTGCGCCCGCTGTGTGTAATCCGTACACTCAGCGCAGCGTGTGTACGCCAAGTGCGTACCACGTGCAGGACTCTGTACGCAAATAGCGTACAAAGTGCGTAGCACGTGCACGTGGTCTAGCGGCCATAACGGCTCCACGGTATAAGTATTTCTCTAACGTCCTAGTGGATGCTGGGACTCCGTCAGGACCATGGGGAATAGCGGGCTCCGCAGGAGACAGGGCACATCTAAAAAAGCTTTTAGGTCACATGGTGCGTACTGGCTCCTCCCCCTATGACCCTCCTCCAAGCCTCAGTTAGGTTTTTGTGCCCGTCCGAGAGGGTGCAATCTAGGTGGCTCTCCTAAAGAGCTGTTTAGAAAAGTTTTTTTTTAGGTTTCAATCTCAGTGATTCCTGCTGGCAACAGGATCACTGCATCGAGGGACTTAGGGGAGAGATTTCCAACTCACCTGCGTGCAGGATGGATTGGAGTCTTAGGCTACTGGACACTTAGCTCCAGAGGGAGTCGGAACACAGGTCAGCCTGGGGTTCGTCCCGGAGCCGCGCCGCCGATCCCCCTTACAGACGCTGAAGAGACGGCAGAACGGAGGTCCGGAAAGCAGGCGGCAGAAGACTCCTCAGTCTTCTTGAAGGTAGCGCACAGCACGGCAGCTGTGCGCCATTGTTGTCACACGGCTCACTGACTCAGTCACGGAGGGTGCAGGGCGCTGCTGGGGGCGCCCTGGGCAGCAATATAATTACCTTTAGTGGCAAAATAAATACATCACATATAGCCATTAAGGCTATATGTATGTATTTTAACCCAGGCCAGTTTCTTAAAAACCGGGGAAAAGCCCGCCGAAAAAGGGGCGGAGCTTATTCTCCTCAGCACTCAGCGCCATTTTCCTGCTCAGCTCCGCTGGTGAGGAAGGCTCCCAGGTCTCTCCCCTGCACTGCACTACAGAAACAGGGTAACAAAGAGAAGGGGGGCATAAATTGGCGATATTTATATATTAAGAGCGCATATATAGTAAACAACACCTTCTAGGGTTGTTTATATACATTTATAGCGCTTTTGGTGTGTGCTGGCAAACTCTCCCTCTGTCTCCCCAAAGGGCTAGGGGGTCCTGTCTTCGATTAGAGCATTCCCTGTGTGGCTGCTGTGTGTCGGTACGTGTGTGTCGACATGTATGAGGACGATGTTGGTGTGGAGGCAGAGCAATTGCCGATGATGGTAATGTCACCCCCTAGGGAGTCGACACCGGAATGGATGGCTTTAGTTATGGAATTACGTGATAATGTCAGCACATTACAAAAGTCAGTTGACGAAATAAGACGCCCGGCTAACCAGTTAGTACCGGTTCAGGCGTCTCAGACACCGTCAGGGGCTGTAAAACGTCCTTTACCTCAGTCAGTCGACACGGGTACCGACACAGATGAATCTAGTGTCGAAGGTGAAGAAACAAACGTATTTTCCAATAGGGCCACACGTTATATGATCACGGCAATGAAGGAGGCTTTGCAGATCTCTGATACTGCTGGTACCTCAAAAAGGGGTATTATGTGGGGGGTGAAAAAACTACCTGTATTTTTTCCAGAATCAGAGGAATTGAATGACGTGTGTGATGAAGCGTGGGTTAACCCCGATAGAAAACTGCTAATTTCCAAGAAGTTATTGGCATTATACCCTTTCCCACCAGAGGTTAGGGCGCGCTGGGAAACACCCCCTAGGGTGGATAAGGCGCTCACACGTTTATCAAAGCAAGTGGCGTTGCCGTCTCCTGATACGGCCGCCCTCAAGGATCCAGCAGATAGGAGGCTGGAAACTACACTGAAGAGTATATACACACATACTGGTGTTATACTGCGACCGGCAATAGCCTCAGCCTGGATGTGCAGTGCTGGGGTAGTGTGGTTGGATTCTCTGACTGAAAATATTGATACCCTGGATAGGGACAGTATTTTATTGACTCTAGAGCAATTAAAGGATGCTTTCCTTTATATGCGAGATGCTCAGAGGGATGTTTGTACTCTAGCATCAAGAGTAAGCGCGATGTCCATATCTGCCAGAAGAAGTTTATGGACGCGACAGTGGTCAGGTGATGCGGATTCCAAGAGGCATATGGAAGTATTGCCATATAAAGGAGAGGAATTGTTTGGGGTCGGTCTTTCGGACCTGGTGGCCACGGCAACTGCCGGCAAATCCACTTTTTTACCTCAGACCCCCTCCCAACAGAAAAAGACACCGTCTTTTCAGCCGCAGTCCTTTCGCTCCTATAAAAAGCGACCAAAAGGACAGTCTTATCTGCCGCGAGGCAGAGGAAAGGGTAAGAAAGGGCAGCAAGCAGCCCCTGCCCAGGAACAGAAGCCCGCCCCGGCTTCTACAAAGCCATCAGCATGACGCTGGGGCTTTACAAGCGGACTCAGGAACGGTGGGGGGTCGACTCAAGATTTTCAGCAATCAATGGGTTCACTCACAAGTGGACCCGTGGGTCCTGCAGATAGTATCTCAGGGTTACATGCTGGAGTTCGAAAGGTCTCCCCCTCGCCGGTTCCTAAAGTCTGCTTTACCAACGTCCCCCTCAGAAAGGACGTCGGTTTTGGAAGCCATTCACAAGCTGTATTCTCAGCAGGTGATAGTCAAGGTACCCCTCCTACAACAGGGAAAGGGGTATTATTCCACACTATTTGTGGTACCGAAACCGGACGGTTCGGTAAGGCCTATTCTAAATCTGAAATCCTTGAACCTGTACATAAAGAAATTCAAGTTCAAGATGGAGTCACTCAGAGCAGTGATAGCGAATCTGGAAGAAGGAGACTTCATGGTGTCCTTGGACATAAAAGATGCTTATCTACATGTCCCGATTTACCCCTCACACCAAGGGTATCTCAGGTTCGTGATACAAGACTGTCATTATCAGTTTCAAACGCTGCCGTTTGGGTTGTCCACGGCCCCTCGGGTCTTTACCAAGGTAATGACCGAAATGATGGTTCTTCTACGAAGAAAAGGCGTATTAATTATCCCTTACTTGGACGATCTCCTGATAAGGGCAAAGTCCAGAGAACAGCTGGAAGTCGGTGTAGCGCTAACACAAGTAGTGCTTCAGCAACACGGGTGGATTCTAAATCTTCCAAAATCTCAATTGACCCCGACAACACATCTGCTGTTCCTGGGCATGATTCTGGACACGGTTCAGAAAAAGGTATTTCTCCCGGAAGAGAAAGCAAGGGAGTTATCCGAACTTGTCAAGAACCTCCTAAAACCAGGAACTGTGTCAGTACATCAATGCACAAGAGTCCTGGGAAAGATGGTGGCTTCGTACGAAGCGATTCCATTCGGCAGATTCCATAACATTTCAGTGGGATCTGCTGGACAAATGGTCCGGATCGCATCTGCACATGCATCAGCGGATAACACTGTCACCGAGAACAAGGTTGTCTCTCCTGTGGTGGTTGCAGACTGCCCATCTGTTAGTGGGCCGCAGATTCGGCATACAGGACTGGGTCCTGGTGACTACGGATGCCAGCCTACGAGGTTGGGGAGCAGTCACAAAGGGAAGAAACTTCCAGGGCGTGTGGTCAAACCTGGAGACGTCTCTTCACATAAATATACTGGAGCTAAGAGCGATCTACAATGCTCTAAGCCTGGCAAAATCGCTGCTTCAGGGTCAGCCGGTGTTGATCCAGTCCGACAACATCACGGCAGTCGCCCACGTAAACCGACAAGGCGGCACGAGAAGCAGGAGTGCAATGGCAGAAGCTGCAAGGATTCTGCGCTGGGCGGAGAATCATGTCGTAGCACTGTCAGCAGTGTTCATCCCGGGAGTGGACAACTGGGAAGCAGATTTCCTCAGCAGACACGACCTTCACCCGGGAGAGTGGGGACTTCATCCAGAAGTTTTCCACATGATTGTGAACCGTTGGGAAAAACCAAAGGTGGACATGATGGCGTCTCGCCTCAACAAAAAATTGGACAGGTATTGCGCCAGGTCAAGAGACCCTCAGGCAATAGCTGTGGACGCTCTGGTAACACCGTGGGTGTACTGTACCAGTCAGTGTATGTGTTCCCTCCTCTGCCTCTCATACCAAAGGTACTGAGAATTATACGGAAAAGAGGAGTAAGAACAATACTGGTAGCTCCGGACTGGCCAAGAAGAACTTGGTATCCGGAACTTCAAGAGATGCTCACGGAGGATCCGTGGCCTCTACCTCTAAGAAGGGATTTGCTTCAGCAGGGACCTTGTATGTTCCAAGACTTACCGCGGCTGCGTTTGACGGCATGGCGGTTGAACGCCGGATTCTAAAAGAGAAGGGCATTCCTGAGGATGTTATTCCTACTTTAATTAAAGCCAGGAAAGAAGTGACCGCACAACATTATCACCGCATTTGGAGAAAATATGTTGCGTGGTGTGAGGCCAAGAAGGCTCCAACGGAAGAATTTCAATTGGGTCGATTCTTACATTTCCTGCAAGCAGGATTGTCTATGGGCCTCAAATTGGGGTCCATTAAAGTTCAAATTTCGGCCTTATCAATTTTCTTCCAGAAGGAATTGGCGTCAGTGCCTGAAGTACAAACTTTTGTCAAAGGTGTACTACATATACAACCCCCAATAGTGCCTCCAGTGGCACCGTGGGATTTGAACGTGGTTCTAAATTTTCTCAAATCTCACTGGTTTGAGCCTTTAAAATCGGTAGATTTAAAATACCTTACATGGAAGGTAACCATGCTGTTGGCCCTGGCTTCAGCCAGGAGAGTTTCGGAGTTGGCAGCTTTGTCATACAAAAGCCCATATCTGATATTCCATTCGGACAGGGCAGAATTGAGGACACGTCCTCAATTTCTCCCTAAGGTGGTTTCGGCATTTCACTTGAACCAGCCTATTGTGGTGCCTGCGGCTACTAGCGACTTGGAGGACTCCAAGTTACTGGACGTTGTCAGAGCATTAAAAATATATATTTCAAGGACAGCTGGAGTCAGAAAATCTGACTCGTTGTTTACATTGTATGCACCCAACAAGTTGGGTGCTCCTGCGTCTAAACAGACGATTGCACGTTGGCCTGCCACAGCCTAAATCTGTAAAGGCCCATTCCACAAGGAAAGTGGGCTCATCCTGGGCGGCTGCCCGAGGAGTCTCGGCATTACAACTTTGCCGAGCAGCTACGTGGTCAGGGGAGAACACGTTTGTAAAATTTTACAAATTTGATACTCTGGCTAAAGAGGACCTGGAGTTCTCTCATTCGGTGCTGCAGAGTCATCCGCACTCTCCCGCCCGTTTGGGAGCTTTGGTATAATCCCCATGGTCCTGACGGAGTCCCAGCATCCACTAGGACGTTAGAGAAAATAAGAATTTACTTACCGATAATTCTATTTCTCATAGTCCGTAGTGGATGCTGGGCGCCCATCCCAAGTGCGGATTGTCTGCAATGCTTGTACATAGTTATTGTTACAAAAATCGGGTTATTACTGTTGTTGTGAGCCATCTGTTCAGAGGCTACTTCGTTTGTGTTATCATACTGTTAACTGGGTTCAGATCACAAGTTGTACGGTGTGATTGGTGTGGCTGGTATGAGTCTTACCCGGGATTCAAGATCCTTCCTTATTGTGTACGCTCATCCGGGCACAGTACCTAACTGAGGCTTGGAGGAGGGTCATAGGGGGAGGAGCCAGTACGCACCATGTGACCTAAAAGCTTTTTTAGATGTGCCCTGTCTCCTGCGGAGCCCGCTATTCCCCATGGTCCTGACGGAGTCCCAGCATCCACTACGGACTATGAGAAATAGAATTATCGGTAAGTAAATTCTTATTATAGCTTCATGTTTAAAGATAATATTTGACTTTATCAATTGAGGGCTCGTCCGGTCCTCCTCATATCCGCAGCCTAGCAGGACAAGGCAGACTTCTATCTATCAGCAAAGGGAGGGAATGTAGTATGCCCTGTTAGCCGTTTGGTGGTCGGGGATACAGTAGTGCTGATTAGGTAAGCGTCTGCTCCGCTTGGTTTGTAGGGATGCTGGTGGGATCCGGATCCGAAAGGTAAGAACGCAAAGCTATTGTTTTTTTGGTTTTAAAATCTGTGAAATTTCTGTTTGGTGCAAATTGCGCACGCAACACACGCAACACACGCACACACCTGTATTTCATTTGGGTACACTGCATATCTATTTGCTTGTTGCCATTAGCATTGATTATTAGATACATTTTGACCCGTGCCGAGAAATTTGTTGCTATTTAGTTAAAAAAATATAAAGTAATATTTAAGGGAGTACATGTAAAACACACACGCAGCCTGGCCCAGTTATAAAGGCTTATACAGGAGATACTGTGTGGTGTGGGTAAGCGATTATAGTTGAATATCGTTTACATTTCTAGAAGCGTGTTATGTGTATTGCGGCGGACGTATCCGGCCTTTGCATACGTGTCTTGGACCACGTGCGAGATTGCGTACGCAACGCAAAGGCCTACACACGTGGGGTATATTACGCAACGTGCGTACAGATACGCCCACTACATACAAATCACACGATAGCATTGTTTTAGTTTAGGCGATACAGTAGCCACGCGATAATAGTACAAATTGATCAGTATCCAATATTTAGTTTAAAAACATCTTTTTTTCTGTATTACCTCTGGGGAAAGCTATCAGTAACAAGAAATGATTTTTCTGATCAGAAAACTATAGAATGATAGTGTGGGCTGAAAAAGGTATGAGTGTATTGAATCCCGCTTGGTGGTCTTGGTGAAGCTTGGTGAAACTTGGTGAAGCTTGGTGAAGCACGGTCTAGGTGAAAACGTGTGAGCGCGGTTTTGGTGAACACGTGCGACGGAGTGTGATAAAAGTTTTCGTGGTATTACGCTCCGGCTGTTGTGGAGCACAGACGGAAGAGACTCCAATGATCCTACCATTTATAGATAACAAGTGTCTATAAGTGGTACGATTGGACCGCACTGTTGTATGTGTAAACAGATATGAGGTTGCATATTCGTGCGTAAATCTTATCCTCATACGCGTTGTAGTGAGCACATGCAATCATGATTTGTGTAAAATAAAGGTAGGGCCTGCAACGGCTACACGAGTCTGCTAAGAGGCGGACCGGGGATACCCGGAGCAGAAGAAGTTCAGTGGAAGAGCTTGAAGGATTTCCACCATAGACTTCTGTGTTTGGTGCATTTTAGGAAGTTTTTCTGTGTTAAAAAGGTCCACAATGGAAGCCAAGTGCACAACACAGGGACGTTTAGCAGTCAGGGTTCAGACTGGAGAGATTTGCAGACCCCGGGGGTCTGCTCGGTTAGTAATGTGGGGGAGGTATGGTCCCCACACTGAGACCTTTTGTGATGAATGGACACGAATGACTGTGGGGGATAAAGCACCATTTCCTGGGATAGGTAGTTTTGACTCCGAGGTATTACATAATCTAAGGCTTAGGATCTGTCTGTTAAAGTCCCAAAAACAAAGGATCAGACACAGAAACTGTTTACATTTATGGCAACGAGAGAGTGATATACAGAAGGAATTAGCTTACACAGCTGGTTCTAACCCTAACAGGAAACTGATGGCAACTGGAGAGACAATGGCTACAGAGAATGGCATACTGGGATATGATGATAATAGTGCACTTAATAAATGTAGTAATGACAATAAGAGTAAACGTAATAAATGTGTTAATGACGATAGGAGTAAAACTGATAAATGTACAAATTCTAACCCGTGCAAGTTGCACCCCATGTTAAACTTCCCTCAGGATTACAAGCAGGAAAGTGAGCCCAGCACGATGTCGGCATTTTTTTCAGCAGCCACCATAGAAGATACCCAGGTGGGCACGGCCCAATCGGTAAAGGCAGTAGTAAAGCCCCCTAACGGAGGGTCAGGTGAGGTCGTGTCCACAGGTAAGTACGGTATTGTATGTTATGCACAGACAATTGCACCTCACATTGTAGAGTCAACACAAGATGATGTAGTTGAACTTAATCCTGTCAGGGTGATTGCAGTCCCAAATGGAAAGACTGACGCTCTGGGAGTCACTCCCGTCAGGAACATTGCAATGCATTGCCCCTGGTCCCGGACAAAATTAAGGACAATTATGTCTGAATTTCCCGATCCCAGGAGAGATCTAGCCGCATGCCAAAGGTTCATTAAAGAACTAGGTAACGCCGCCGAACCCAATAACAAAGATTGGCAGACAGTACTGCGGGCATGTTTGCCCTCTACTATTGACCCTTTGAAATTCATTACTGATTGTAAGTTAGATGAAGAGAAACCTCTCACTGATGCATACAATCAGGAAAATGTTAAACAGATCAATCTGCAGTTAGGAGTATATTTCCCAACTGTTGTCAGGTGGAACAAAATTTTCTTCATTAGACAAAAGGAAGGGGAAACTGCTTCTGACTATTTCCATCGTGCTTTAGAGGTAATGGCTAGATCTACTGGGATCGCCAACATTGAGGAAAGTGTACATCATAGAGAGGTAGCGGTGTCCGTATTAATGGAAGGTTTAAAAGAAGTGTTGAGAACAAGGGTACAGACCACTCAACCTAAATGGAGAGGTATCTCGGTGGCTGCATTAAGAGAGTCCGCTGTTAAGCACGATCGGAACATCAGTAAACACAGGGAGTCACAGGGGGGTAAGCTGATGACAAGTATAAAAGTCCTGACAACGAAACCACATCAGCCTAAACCCCAGACCCCTGTTGGTAAGTCGTATGTGGTAAGATGTTATAACTGCCAGAGGGAAGGACATTATGCACGGAGTTGCAGATTTAGAGACCCACATAAGGTATATAGACCTCCTAGACAAGAACACGAGCAAAGTTATGACACACGTAATTGTAATCAGGGATCATATAGGAAAAATTTTGGGCCGCACCTATAGTCTGCAGCCAGTGAAGTTGATTGTTAGCCTTGATAGTAAGCCTGAGGTTACAGTCGGTGTAATTGGTAGGTCATTCCTTGTAGACACAAGGGCGGCCAGGTAAACCCTGTGATTTATCTTTAAATGTTTCCTCTTCACCTCTGACGTTCACCAGCAGAACTACAGCTCAAACGACACATATCTACTTGGTCTTTTCAGAGGTCTACCCAACCCCAGTATATCTTACCAGCATCATTGTGCCTGGCCACGCACAGAAGGTGGAAATACTGGTGGGGGAGACTGTGCAGAGATACCGATAGACATGTTGGTGTGACAGCCTGATGGTGAACGGAAATCTGACAATTTTTCTCTTTTTCTATTGTTCTCTCTCTTTTTGTTCTTTCATGTTTTACGGATGGTATGTCACACAACAGTTAAACAAATGGTAATGCAAGATTTATGCTCCTTACAGAAAGGTTGCCGATTCGGAAAGAATATAGTATCACTGGAATGTCCGTTTTGGGAAGACTGAGAGGCAGCACTGTTGAGACGGCATCTGAGCAAGAAGAACAACAAGACTACAGACAAATTATCGTAACAATTTTCTTTCCCTCCTAATTATTTTCTTTCCCCCATTACAACTCTTTCTTTCTCCTCCTGCAAGATGGACTTGCCCCAAGAGACTGCATTCCGTGTTTTCCTGTTGACCCTGTTGTTGACCAGAGCAGTCTTTTTCGGTGAGAGTACCAGAGAGGTCGAGAAAGGATCTGGAATGGGTTCTGATGACCAGGATGGATTCGTAGAATTCCGAGAGCAACACAATCACCGAGCAAAGGCGAGTATCAGAAAACGATCTGGTAGTCATGACACTAAGAGACATTGCGAAGGATTGTTAGCTGAAGAGAATTGTATCCGTAGGAATTGTGAAAACATAGTTGAGGACGGGTGCATCCAGAGATGTCAGTCCAGCATTAATATCAACATGGACCGTCATCCATTGAGTGACTATCACTCATTAGTGGGTAAGGTTTTAAAACCAAACGGAATGCTGGGTGTGCTCACAAGTACCTCAAGGTCATAGAAAGTCAGGACTAGTGCCATACTCTTTAACGATAGATGAGGTACTTGAATTAAGGGGTGGTAGACCGGTGGACAAGAAATTTAATATTTCTAGGCCTCCTAGTTTTGAAGCTCCACCAATATCATGTGGATAGGTCCTTAATATGTTTTAACATTTCCAATCCCCGAAAGCCGGGAAATTGGGAAGTGACATGGAACAACCAAACCATGACATTCTCACACAGAGCCGATAGAATGCCCGTAGACTCAGAACTTATACGCCAAATAGCCAACGGTGGGAGATATTTTCAGTATAGGTACACTCTAGGAAGTGAAGTAGGACCATGCGAGTTGGAGAAGTATCACCAGGATACTGTGCGCATATCATACAGCCTGATACGTGTACTAGACAAATGAGAGAGTTAGGGATAGGATTTTTCACCTGGAAGGTTTGTAATATGGTGATGTCATATTCTGTCCCATATGTCCTCCCCGATGATGCATATTTCATATGTGGGAGGAAGGCGTATAAGTGGCTTGCCCCAAACTCAGAGGGATTGTGTTACATTGGAAGAGTGTTGCCAGAAGTAATGACCATTACCCATGATAAAATGAAAGACGTTCACCGCAATGCTCAAGCTCCTTACATTCACACCCATTACGAACACATTGTAAAGAGACACCTTATAGATAGGACAGAGCATGCAGCCTCTGATCTGATCCACGAATCCACCGGGATTCAATTCCTACTCGCGCTAAATATCACCCGTACCGCCAGAGGAGTTATAAATTTTAGGTATATAACTGCGCTAGCGAACCTGATAGACAATATCACCGAGATGTATGATGACACCTTCAGGTATACTGGGAGAGAGTTGCAAGCTTACAAAACGGAACTGATCCAGCACAGGATGGTTCTAAATTACATCACAGCGGTGACAGGCGGGTATTGTGTCACCCTAGCAACTCAGTATGGTGTAAAGTGCTGTACGTATATCACAAACAGCACTGATGACCCAACCGAGGTCATAGATCAAAAGATGGACGATATCTTGCAATTGAAGTGGGAGTTCCGAAGGAGGCACAACCTTACCCTTACTTCTGTGAGTAATGAACTGACCGGCTGGGTATCATGGTTGAACCCACGCAATTGGTTCTCAGGTTTAGGAGAATGGGCCCAAAATGTTATCGTTAATGTAGGGAAATTCCTCTTGTGTATCCTAGGAGTTGTCATAATGATTGGTTTGATATTTAGATGTGTTCGGATTTTAATGAATTGCAAGCGTAGCACCAAATTGATGAGTTTGAGGAGCGAGGGCATTGTAACAACAACTGGTTTAATTTATGACCCATCAATCGAGACAATGTTGTGATAAGATGTGATTCCACGGTCCGTTTCTTTCACCCGTTTCTCCTTTGTTTTCCTCCAAGGTAAAAAGACATCCACCCGGAAGAAGATTTTGATGAACTTTTTCACAGACATTTGATGAACTTTTAGAGACTTTAACTTTCTATGGACACTTGAAAAACTTTGCTAGCCACTTACAGCAAAGATACAGCAATCCGGACAAGACATCAACAAGACTTCAACAGACATCCAAGGACAATCACATACATTATCATATGAATGCATTTATAACGCATGTTTCTTATCTTCATCTCTACGATCTTCAGGTAGTGACACACATAGTCGACAGGTAATATAGGTACATATATTAGCACTCACATATTTTCCCCCTTCATGTATCATCAACTAATGTGCACCCCATTTGTTGGAACTAAAAGCCGAAAAGAGCTCGGTAGAGTTTGTTAGCCCACTTACAGACCCTTATTACGGGATAAGAAGGATTCAATGTATACTTCGCAATACCTCGAAGCTTGTACGGCACGATGATACATGACCCCTCAGACATGAATTTCATACATACATGCTTTTACTATCCCACTAGGTCATACATTTCCCACCTTCTCCTCTCCTCCCTACACCCAATCATATATAGGTATTTCACGGTATTATGTATTTTTCTGCTTAAACTGTTTAGATAGTGGCAGTTATTGTTGACTGCCAAAGGGTGGACTGTCAAAGTCGAAAAATATCCTGATGCATATGCCTTGTACTAACCCCATGCACATGCCCGCTGCTCGTACACTCAGTCTGCCGTGCGTGCACATATCCGCAATTTGCGTAAGATCGCTCCGGCGATCACGCGCGTGGTATGCGCATTTACGGTAGAGTTTGTGAGCGTGTAGCGTGCGACTCGATCGTAGCATATTTAACCCATATAGTGTGTTTTGAAGTAAATATTCCCCTAGACAATGTCAGCAAGTATGTTTAGTTTAAGCTGTTCCTGGACAGAGAAATTCCTCTTTACATGATAGGAAGGGTCAGACAAAGGTTGAAAGGTGGTGTCTAGTATCCAGCTGTAGGTCATTTTAAGAGTAACATTCCGATGCTAGTTAGGAAAGGATCGCTCGCTCCTGCGTATAGTTATGTACAAATGTAGTTTATGAACATTAACTGTATTTGCTGTAAATTACACATGCGGCGGGAATCCTGAGGATACCTCCCACCAGAGCAGTTGGGGAAAGACACAGCCAACCTGTTCAAATCCACCTATGACCTTTGCTATAATGTGGAGACACATTCCTGTGTCCAATGAACAATGAGATTATAGGGACCATTGTATTGTGAATGTATGTTGTGTATATAAAGACCACCATTGCCTGGCCAGACACTCACTCTCTCAGAAGGCTTTCTCTCTGAATGCTGAGGGCTGGATCCAGGACGCGCTTGCGAATCATCCCCACGTATGTATATTTCTCTGTAGCCATTTTGTTATCCATTTTGTTCGCCATTTGTTCTCATTCTGTTCGCTCTTGTTTGCGATTGTTCGCTATTGTTCATGTATTATTTTCTGTTATTCTGTTTAGATTTCCATGTTAGTTTGTAGTGTATAACTTGTATTGTGTTTCCCTTTTTCTCTAAACCATCCACGGCGGTGTTAGAGCTGCTGTGGTTTTTAAATCCAAACCAGGTCTTGTGTTTTCACTGTTTACTGCAAAGGGCTTTTCTTTGCAGTAAACAGCATACACCTTGTTAAGGTTTCTAATCGTTACATCATTACAGTACTTGGTTATTAAGGTTTAGAGTATAAGTATTTTCTCACTGTGTGTTATTAGCAAGGTTTAAAGGTTATCCACTGTGTGTGCGCCCGCTGTGTGTAATCCGTACACTCAGCGCAGCGTGTGTACGCCAAGTGCGTACCACGTGCAGGACTCTGTACGCAAATAGCGTACAAAGTGCGTAGCACGTGCACATGGTCTAGCGGCCATAACGGCTCCACGGTATAAGTATATAGCTTCATGTTTAAAGATAATATTTGACTTTATCATGGGTCCCTCCTGCCAGTACTATGCTGCTTTGAGTTTTAGGGTTGTGTCTCTAGCCTAGCTGGCATTAGTTGGTTACGATATCCGGACTCTAGGTTGACACACATTATGTCGACACATATTGGTCGACATTGAGTAGGTTGACTCAGTAAATAGGTCGACACGACCATTAGGTCGTCATGAGCAAGGTCGAAATGGGAAAAAGTCGACATGAGTTTTTCACATTTCTCTCATTTATTGAACTTTTTCATACTTTACGATTCACATGGACTACAATTGAAAATGGTAACCTGTGCAGAGCACAGCGAGGAGGCACCTTGCCTGAAGCATGGCCAGCGAAGCGAGCCATGCGAGGGGACATGGTGCATTAATTGAGGTTCCCTGTCACTTTAAGAAAGAAAACGACATAAAAAAACATAAAAAACTCATGTCACCCTTTTTCCATGTCGACCTAATGGCTGTGTTGACCCATTTCCTGTGTCGACATACTCACTGTCGACCAATAGGTGTTGACCTAGACACTGTCGACCCTGAGTCCCATAACCGTTGGTCACTATTCTAGAGGTCATCCTTGACCTGGTTGATTCCTCTGGTTCCATTCAGGATCCTTGCATATCACCAGTCCGTGGTTCCTATGTGTCGCTAGGGTGCCCACGCTCCTGTTAACTTTTGAGTCAGAGTAAAATCAAGCCTCCCCGTTTTCTGTAGGTGTCAGCTCATACCCAGGGTCCCGAGCCGGATCTAAAGAATCCAAGAACCGTGATTAGTGGTTGCAATATCAGCATCACATATCTAACAAGTATAATAAATTCAGACAATTAAATGAATCAATTTGCACAATAAAATATGTTTGCCCAGTTATCGTTCATTACCCATGTGTGTGTTTTGTGAACAAATACACATGCAATTTTTTTAATGAATCATAACAATACGTAAAATTGTGTGGCTTTTTGAATTTTTATTAATATTTATCAACATTTCACATTTGTAGACAAAAAATACAAATTTGAGTTTTCCAAAATGTTTCAATAGGGATGTGCGCCGTACCATTTTATCTGGCTTTGGTTCTAATTTGTCATTCGGTTTTGGTTTTGCAAAAATGCTGTGGTTTTGCATTTTCCTAGACAAATAAAGCTAACATCAAATAATTTGGGCCTTTTTTGTTCCTACAGAATTATTTATTCCCTTATTCTCAGAGCCTTATTTATACTAAGGTGCAGTTGTATCTTTTGACTTGGATGTAACTCAAGTAATGTGTTGCTGAAAAAACCCACAGTGGGACTAATTCAGAGTTGATCACAGCAACAAATTTGTTAGCAGTTGGGCAAACCATGGGGGTCATTCCGACCCGATCGCTCACTGCAGTTTATCGCATGCAGCGATCGGGTCAAAACTGCGCATGCACCGGCGCATGCCAGATGGCCGAAGGCCCGTCGTTGCCTAGCGATCACCTCTGCCTGATTGACAGGCAGAGGCAGGCGCTGGGCAGGAGGGGGCTGGACGGCGGCGCTAAGCCGCCATTTAGGGGGCATGGTCCGGCCAACGCAGGCATGGCCGGACCGTTGGGGGGACGGGCAGCGGTGGCTGCGTGATGTCACACGCAGCTGCTGCGACCCGGGGCAGCGAAGAGGTTCTCCCAGCCAGCCGCAGGAGCTGCGCTGACCGGGAATTACTCCTCAAATGCAAAAGCATCGCTGCTGTGCGATGCTTTTGCATTTCTGCAGGGGGGGCACTGACATGCGGGGCAGATTAGCCCTGTGCTAGCCCCCCCCCCCCCCCCCCCTCCGCATGTATGAGTGCTACGATCAACTCGGAATGACCCCCCATGTGCACTGCAGGGTGGACAGATATAAAATGTGCAGATAGAGTTAGATTCGGGTGGGGTGTATTCAAACTTAAATCTAAATTGCAGTGTAAAAATAAAGCAGCCAGTATTTACCCTGCACAGAAACAATATAACCCACCCAAATCTAACTCTCTCTGCACTTGTTTTATCTGCCTCCCCTGCAGTGCACATGGGGCTAATGCAGATCTGTTCGCAGAAGCAAATGTTTTAGCAAATGGGCAAATTCATGGGGGTCATTCAGAGTTGATCGCTCGCTAGCAGTTTTTAGCAGCCGTGCAAACGCACAGTCGCCGCCCACTGGGGAGTGTATTTTTGCTTTGCAGAAGTGCAAACGCTTGTGCAGCAGAGCGCCTGCAAAATATTTTTGTGCAAAACAAGACCAGCCCTGTAGTTACTCTGCGTTTTCTCTGCCACACCTGCGTTTTTCTAAGCACTCCCTGAAAACGGTCAGTTACACCCAGAAACGCCCACTTCATGTCAATCTTTCTGCGTTCGGCCGCGCGACTGGAATGTTCGTTACACTCTGTGCAAACCCACGATGCGCATTGTACCTGTACGACATGCCTGCGCATTACGGTGCATACGCATGCGCAGAAATGCCGATTCAACTCGGAATGACCCCCCATGTGCATTGCAGGGGGTGCAGATGTAACATGTGCAGAGAGAGTTAGATTTGGGTGGGTTATTTTGTTTCTGTGCAGGGTAAATACTGGCTGCTTTATTTTTACACTGCAATTTAGATTTCAGTTCGAACACACCCCACCCAAATCGAACTCTCTCTGCACATGTTACATCTGCCCCCCCTGCAGTGCACATGGTTTTGCCTATCTGCTAACAAATTTCCTGCTGCGATCAGATCTGAATTAGGCCCATGGTTTTACCCAACGTCTAACAAATTTGCTGCTGCGATCAACTCTGAATTACCCCCAGTGTACAGATGAGGGCTCAGATGATGCGTTCAGAAGTCTTATTCAGAGTTGCACACAAATCCATTTTGCGGAGAACCACTCATTTCATTTATTTATTTCACCTTTTTACTCAGGTATTTGCTGAAGCCGTCACCATCATCAGCACCAGTTTTTACAGCAGCCTGTCAAAACCCGCAATTGATTGCCTCTAAGAGGCCTATCTGAAGATGCTGTCAAGCTTAACTAATCTCCAGGGTGACATAAGCACGTAAGTGTGCTTGACCCTTCTGTATTCAGTTTGCACTTGCACACCTTGAATTAGCCTCTCCAAGGTACTAAGGGTGACAAGTACACATTGCTCTAAGCTCTTAACATGGCCCCACTTGAGGTAACTTTTAGGGCTGCAGTTCGGCTTACGGAACATTCTAAATCAGACCCTTTCTCCTATATATATATATATATATATATATATATATATATATATATATATATATCCGCATTGTTTTTAATCTACTCTTTCCTGGACGCACTATCTTATCCATATTTGTACCCTTTCTCCAATTATACATAAGTCTAGTAACAGTGTAACTCCTGATTTAATGGCCAGCAGTGAATCCCCAGAACAGCTGTCAAAGTGTCAGATGCAGAGGAGAAGTCTGGCTCAGTTCACCTTTAGAATCCCTGTGCAGAGAGAAGGGATGGACATATTCCCCTGATCCCTCTGCCTGAATCTCATCTAATGAGGAGCGGAGGCGGAGCAGGAATTCCCTTGCTTTCCTAAAATACCTAATCCGCAAGATGTCTGACTTCAAAGTGACACCCGTGGGTCACTGCAAACATCTTCTAACTGACAACCACACAGCACAGCCCACTGCCAGATTTTAAAGGAATGTGTGGTGGTCTATATCACATTATCATATTAACCATGTAGTGGCCAATGTAGAAATATGATTTCTGGGGACATTTTGCTCCAAACTAGTAACATGTCACACAGAGAGGCGTTTGTTTCGGTTATTTTATTTTTACCTTAATGTTTGTAAATAAACAATTATGTTTCTGTCTATCTATGTATTGTGATACTGACCCCTTCAAGATAACACTCACACTGTAACTATGGTGTAATAGTAGTTTACTTTATTTATTGTAATGACAGACAACTTACAGAAGCATAAAAGCTGCAGAGATGAGAGCTGGCGGGGGACAGACAGTGCAAAACATTGGGACAGTGCAAGAGAGAGAGAGGGGGAGAGAGGAGAGAGAAGAGAAAGGGAGGGAGAGGGGGGAGAGAGAGAGGGGGAGAGAGAGGAGAGAGAGTGGAGGGAGGGAGAGAGGAGAGAGAGAGTGTGATGGAGGACATAACCATACACACAAAAAAAACAAATGCTTTGTCCATACCACTCTCATGAATTATTTAAATTTTTGATGTACAAATAAAAAAAGCCTATCCTCTCTACCACAGCAGTCACTGTAAGTCAGGGGTGGGCAATTATTTCAGCCAGGGGGCCCACTTAACACTTTCCAGTGATTATTCGAGGGCCGCACACTCAAAATATTTATATAGTGGCATTTTTCTGCTGCAACTCCAGAACCCCCCCATCCATGTATGCAATATATATATATATTAGTGATGAGCGGGTTCGGTTCCTCGGAAACCGAACCCCCCCGAACTTCACCCATTTTACACGGGTCCGAGGCAGGTTCGAACCTTCCCACCTTGCTCGGTTAACCCGAGCGCGCCCGAACGTCATCATCCCGCTGTCGGATTCTCGCGAGATTCGGATTCTATATAAGCAGCCGCGCGTCGCCGCCATTTTCACTCGTGCATTGGAAATGTTAGGGAGAGGACGTGGCTGGCGTCCTCTCCGTTTATTAATCTTGAATTCTTGATGCAAAAATATTTGTGCTTATTGCTTAATTGTGGGGACTGGGGAGCAGCTGTATTGTATAGGAGGAGTACAGTGCAGAGTTTTGCTGACAGTGACCACCAGTATACGTTGTCTGCCTGAAAAACACTCCATATCTGTGCTCAGTGTGCTGCATATACCTGTGCTCACACTGCTTAATTGTGGGGACTGGGGAGCAGCTGTATTATATAGGAGGAGTACAGTGCAGAGTTTTGCTGACCGTGACCACCAGTATACGTTGTCTGCCTGAAAAACACTCCATATCTGTGCTCAGTGTGCTGCATATATCTGTGCTCACACTGCTTTATTGTGGGGACTGGGGACCACCAGTATATTATATAGGAGGAGTACAGTGCAGAGTTTTGCTGACAGTGACCACCAGTATACGTTGTCTGCCTGAAAAACACTCCATATCTGTGCTCAGTGTGCTGCATATATCTGTGCTCACACTACTTTATTGTGGGGACTGGGGACCACCAGTATATTATATAGGAGGAGTACAGTGCAGAGTTTTGCTGACCAGTGACCACCAGTATACGTTGTCTGCCTAAAAAACACTCCATATCTGTGCTCAGTGTGCTGTATATATCTGTGCTCACACTGCTTTATTGTGGGGACTGGGGACCAGCAGTATTATATAGGAGGAGTACAGTGCAGAGTTTTGCTGACAGTGACCACCAGTATATATAGCAGTACGGTACAGAAGGCCACTGCTCTACCTACCTCTGTGTCGTCAAGTATACTATCCATCTAGATTCTATACCTGTGGTGCATTTTAGTTTTGCAGTTTGCTGACAGTGACCACCAGTATATATAGCAGTACGGTACGGAAGGCCACTGCTCTACCTACCTCTGAGTTGTCAAGTATACTATCCATCTAGATTCTATACCTGTGGTGCATTTTAGTTTTGCAGTTTGCTGACAGTGACCCCCAGTATATATAGCAGTACGGTACGGAAGGCCACTGCTCTACCTACCTGTGTCGTCAAGTATACTATCCATCTAGATTCTATACCTGTGGTGCATTTTAGTTTTGCAGTTTGCTGACAGTGACCACCAGTATATATAACAGTACGGTACGGAAGGCCACTGCTCTACCTACCTCTGTGTCGTCAAGTATACTATCCATCCATACCTGTGGTGCATTTCAGTTGTGCGCAGTATATATAGTAGTAGGCCATTGCTATTGATACTGGCATATAATTCCACACATTAAAAAATGGAGAACAAAAATGTGGAGGTTAAAATAGGGAAAGATCAAGATCCACTTCCACCTCGTGCTGAAGCTGCTGCCACTAGTCAGGGACGAGACGATGAAATGCCATCAACGTCGTCTGCCAAGGCCGATGCCCAATGTCATAGTAGAGAGCATGTAAAATCCAAAAAAAAAAAGTTCAGTAAAATGACCCAAAAATCAAAATTGAAAGCGTCTGATGAGAAGCGTAAACTTGCCAATATGCCATTTACGACACGGAGTGGCAAGGAACGGCTGAGGCCCTGGCCTATGTTCATGGCTAGTGGTTCAGCTTCACATGAGGATGGCAGCACTCATCCTCTCGCTAGAAAAATGAAAAGACTTAAGCTGGCAAAAGCACAGCAAAGAACTGTGCATTCTTCTAAATCACAAATCCCCAAGGAGAGTCCAATTGTGTCGGTTGCGATGCCTGACCTTCCCAACACTGGACGGGAAGAGCTTGCGCCTTCCACGATTTGCACGCCCCCTGCAAGTGCTGGAAGGAGCACCCGCAGTCCAGTTCCTGATAGTAAAATTGAAGATGTCACTGTTGAAGTACACCAGGATGAGGATATGGGTGTTGTTGGCGCTGGGGAGGAAATTGACAAGGAGGATTCTGATGGTGAGGTGGTTTGTTTAAGTCAGGCACCCGGGGAGACACCTGTTGTCCGTGGGACGAATATGGCCATTGACATGCCTGGTCAAATTACAAAAAAAAATCACCTCTGCGGTGTGGAATTATTTTAACACAAATGCGGACAACAGGTGTCAAGCCGTGTGTTGCCTTTGTCAAGCTGTAATAAGTAGGGGTAAGGACGTTAACCACCTCGGAACATCCTCCCTTATACGTCACCTGCAGCGCATTTATCATAAGTCAGTGACAAGTTCAAAAACTTTGGATGACAGCGGAAGCAGTCCACTGACCACTAAATCCCTTTCTCTTGTAACCAAGCTCCTGCAAACCACACCACCAACTCCCTCAGTGTCAATTTCCTCCTTACACAGGAAAGCCAATAGTCCTGCAGGCCATGTCACTGTCAAGTCTGACGAGTCCTCTCCTGCCTGGGATTCCTCTGATGCATCCTTGAGTGTAACGCCTACTGCTGCTGGTGCTGCTGTTGTTGCTGCTGGGAGTCGATCGTCATCCCAGAGGGGAAGTCGGAAGACCACTTGTACTACTTCCAGTAAGCAATTGACTGTCCAACAGTCCTTTGCGAGGAAGATGAAATATCACAGCAGTCATCCTGCTGCAAAGCGGATAACTCAGGCCTTGGCAGCCTGGGCGGTGAGAAACGTGTTTCCGTTATCCACCGTTAATTCACAGGCAACTACAGACTTGATTGAGGTACTGTGTCCCCGGTACCAAATACCATCTAGGTTCCATTTCTCTAGGCAGGCGATACCGAAAATGTACACAGACCTCAGAAAAAGAGTCACCAGTGTCCTAAAAAATGCAGTTGTACCCAATGTCCACTTAACCACGGACATGTGGACAAGTGGAGCAGGGCAGACTCAGGACTATATTACTGTGACGGGTTCACTACGATATGCCGGCGGTTGGGCTCCCGGCGACCAGCATACCGGCGCCGGGAGCCCGACCGCCGGCTTACCGACAGTGTGGCGAGCGCAACTGAGCCCCTTGCGGGCTCGCTGCGCTCGCCACACTACGTGCACGGTGGCGCGCTACGCGCGCCACACTATTTTATTCTCCCTCCAGGGGGGTCGTGGACCCCCACGAGGGAGAATAAGTGTCGGTATGCCGGCTGTCGGGCTCCCGGCGCCGGTATGCTGGTCGCCGGGAGCCCGACCGCCGGCATACTGAAGACCACCCGACTGTGACAGCCCACTGGGTAGATGTATTGCCTCCAGCAGCAAGAACAGCAGCGGCGGCACCAGTAGCAGCATCTCGCAAACGCCAACTCGTTCCTAGGCAGGCTACGCTTTGTATCACCGCTTTCCAGAAGAGGCACACAGCTGACAACCTCTTACGAAAACTGAGGAACATCATCGCAGAATGGCTTACCCCAAATGGACTCTCCTGGGGATTTGTGACATCGGACAACGCCAGCATTATTGTGCGTGCATTACATCTGGGCAAATTCCAGCACGTCCCATGTTTTGCACATACATTAAATTTGGTGGTGCAGAATTATTTAAAAAACGACAGGGGCGTGCAAGAGATGCTGTCGGTGGCCCGAAGAATTGCGGGCCACTTTCGGCATTCAGCCACCGCGTGCTGAAGACTGGAGCACCAGCAAACAGTCCTGAACCTGCCCTGCCATCATCTGAAGCAAGAGGTGGTAACGAGGTGGAATTCAACCCTCTATATGCTTCAGAGGATGGAGGAGCAGCAAAAGGCCATTCAAGCCTATACATCTGCCTACGATATAGGCAAAGGAGGGGGAATGCACCTGACTCAAGCGCAGTGGAGAATGATTTCAACATTGTGCAATGTTCTGCAACCCTTTGAACTTGCCACACGTGAAGTCAGTTCACACACTGCCAGCCTGAGTCAGGTCATTCCCCTCATCAGGCTTTTGCAGAAGAAGCTGGAGACATTGAAGGAGGAGCTAAAACAGAGCGATTCCGCTAGGCATGTGGGACTTGTGGATGGAGCCCTTAATTCGCTTAACCAGGATTCACGGGTGGTCAATCTGTTGAAATCAGAGCACTATATTTTGGCCACCGTGCTCGATCCTAGATTTAAAACCTACGTTGGATCTCTCTTTCCGGCAGTCACAAGTCTGCAGAGGTTCAAAGACCTGCTGGTGAGAAAATTGTCAAGTCAAGCGGAACGTGACCCGTCAACAGCTCCTCCTTCACATTCTCCCGCAACTGGGGGTGCGAGGAAAAGGCTAAGAATTCCGAGCCCACCCGCTGGCGGTGATGCAGGGCAGTCTGGAGCGAGTGCTGACATCTGGTCCGGACTGAAGGACCTGCCAACAATTACTGACATGTCGTCTACTGTCACTGCATATGATTCTCTCACCATTGAAAGAATGGTGGAGGATTATATGAGTGACCGCATCCAAGTAGGCACGTCAGACAGTCCGTACGTATACTGGCAGGAAAAAGAGGCAATTTGGAGGCCCTTGCAGAAACTGGCTTTATTTTACCTAAGTTGCCCACCCTCCAGTGTGTACTCCGAAAGAGTGTTTAGTGCAGCCGCTCACCTTGTCAGCAATCGGCGTACGAGGTTACTTCCAGAAAATGTGGAGAAGATGATGTTCATCAAAATGAATTATAATCAATTCCTCCATGGAGACATTCACCAGCAGCAATTGCCTCCAGAAAGTACACAGGGACCTGAGATGGTGGATTCCAGTGGGGACGAATTAATAATCTGTGAGGAGGGGGATGTACACAGTGAAAGGGGTGAGGAATCGGACGATGAGGAGGAGGTGGACATCTTGCCTCTGTAGAGCCAGTTTGTGCAAGGAGAGATTGATTGCTTCTTTTTTGGTGGGGGCCCAAACCAACCAGTCATTTCAGTCACAGTTGTGTGGCAGACCCTGTCGCTGAAATGATGGGTTTGTTAAAGTGTGCATGTCCTGTTTATACAACATAAGGGTGGGTGGGAGGGCCCAAGAACAATTCCATCTTGCACCTCTTTTTTCTTTCATTTTTCTTTGCATCATGTGCTTTTTGGGGACTATTTTTCTGAAGTGCCATCCTGTCTGACACTGCAGTGCAACTCCTAGATGGGCCAGGTGTTTGTGTCGGCCACTTGGGTCGCTTTGCTTAGTCACACAGCTACCTCATTGCGCCTCTTTTTTTCTTTGCATCATGTGCTGTTTGGGGACTATTTTTTGAAGTGCCATCCTATCTGACACTGCAGTGCAACTCCTAGATGGGCCAGGTGTTTGTGTCGGCCACTTGGGTCGCTTTGCTTAGTCACACAGCTACCTCATTGCGCCTCTTTTTTTCTTTGCATCATGTGCTGTTTGGGGACTATTTTTTTGAAGTGCCATCCTGTCTGACACTGCAGTGCCACTCCTAGATGGGCCAGGTGTTTGTGTCGGCCACTTGGGTCGCTTAGCTTAGTCATCCAGCGACCTCGGTGCAAATTTTAGGACTAAAAATAATATTGTGAGGTGTGAGGTGTTCAGAATAGACTGAAAATGAGTGGCAATTATGGTAATTGAGGTTAATAATACTATGGGATCAAAATGACCCCCAAATTCTATGATTTAAGCTGTTTTTGAGGGTTTTTTTGTAAAAAAAAACACCCGAATCCAAAACACACCCGAATCCGACAAAAAATTTTCAGGGAGGTTTTGCCAAAACGCGTCCGAATCCAAAACACGGCCGCGGAACCGAATCCAAAACCAAAACACAAAACCCGTAAAATGTCCGCTGCACATCACTAATATATATATATATATATATATATATATTCACATATTAATAATGGGGGCTGGCAAAAATAAATAGCAATGTCTAAAAAAAAACATTCAAGTAAAGAGACCACTATAAGTGAATAATAAAAAAAGAAAATTAAAAATTGCTGAAAACAAAGAAACAGCATCCAGTATATTAGCAGCTTCTCTCCCTATCTCTCCCTCCTTGGGCACACTTAGAAGCTCCCCCTCCCACCCACCCTGCATACTGGGAACTGGCAGACTTACGGTAGCATTGACAATCCACAGCCACAGACAGCGCACCGCTCCCCCACTGCAGACAGGGTTGAGGCTAGATCCAAGTGGCCTAAGGGACCTTTTCCATCAGGGGCGGAGCCACGACACAAGGGGGAGGAGCTAGGCCAGCGGGACAGTTGCTCTACTATCCCCGTCACCAACTATTACCTTTAGTAATTAGGTGGCGAGCCACCGAGCCCGAAGCGTGGCGAGCGAAGCGAGCCCGCGAGGGTACTTTTCGGGTACCCTGTTCGGCCGTAGCTCCTCCCCCTGGTGATGTGTCTCCTCCCCTAGGTACGTCACAAGGTCCCTTCTCCCACTCCGATATAGAACCAACCCTGCAGACAGTGCAGCTTCATTTAAATCTTCCGGGTCTGAGTGCTGCCATTTGCTCCACCCCCAACTCCGAGTCTCCGCTCAATGCCTTACGTCTACCTGGTCCTTCTGTCCACTGCACTGCGTCCAGTACACCCGGCTGCACACAGTGAGTGACCTGTTCTCTCCACACTCAGCGGTGGCCGAAGCTTGAAGCTACTGTAGCGCATTGACAAGCAGTCGATCGGGCTGCTTGTCATTGCTCAGCGGTGGGAGGAGGTGGGCCAGGAAGGATCTGTTCACGGGCTGTATGGGCCGTAGTTTGCCCACCCCTACTGTAAGTATTCACTTGTCAGCTACAGTATGTATATTTCTTGAGCAGGGTTCCTCTTGCTAATGCTCTGGTCTAATAATTAGGAATAGGCCTAAAGATGGCACACTAGTCCTGGTATAGAGAACCTCTATACAACATTACTACATATATTACATGCATATCACATTTTTATTATTCAACTGTTGTCACAATCATTTCTAGAGAACCATAAACAAACACAAAAAGATATAATAAATTTCCATCCAGAAGGCACATAAAGTGGAAATGTCTGTTTTGGAACATTTAGTAAATCATAAATGGAACATCAATGCTTGGGTTTAGTAAGAAAAAACTAGGTCAGGTTATTACTGAACAATAAAGTGCTGCAGACCTTGCTGACAACAAAACAGGTTGAATAGTCAATAAGCTCATTAAATAAGTTTTCTAAGCTGGTATATTGTTTATAGAACATTAATAGTAGGAAACGAAAACTAAAGGAAAGGTATGGGGGAGAGGATTAACCACAAGTTGTACATACAGTATGCAATCATAGGTGAGAGATAGGATACATTAATACTTGGTATACAGTAGACAATGTAAAAAATAAATATTATAAAGTCATTTATCATTGTAAACTTCACAGTTGCTGTGTCAATGATCTGCTTTCTTATAGTGTCTACTCATGAAGCAGTGAAAATAGTGGAGAAGTTGCCCATGGCAACCAATCAGCTGCTCTGTATAATTGTATAGTATGCAAATTATAAATGTTACTTCAATGCTGATTGGTTGCCATGGGCAACTTCTCCACTGGCTCACTTCTCCGCTGTTTTCACTGCTTCATGAATAAACCATATGTGTCATGTGGGAAAAAAGAGCTATGCCATGTTAGGCACAACGGAAGTTGGCGTAATTATGAGTAATCAGACAACTTTTGGGCGTGCGTCTATAGATTCATTCATTATTAAAGACTGGAAGGAGCAGGGAACTGGAAAATTAGGGATTTGGAGAGTTACCATTCTGTAGGTTGAACTGTGTAGTGATAGGAGTAAAGGACATAAAAGTGGGTGTTCCTTGGGAGCAAAGTGATTGTGAATCTGTCTGGTGTACTATGTAGTATTGTTATAACATAGTATATAATCTTATCTATAGACCAGACATATTTTGTTAATTGCTGATATTTGTTTCCAGTGTGTAGCAATTCTGTGTACCAGAAAAACTCTGAGTGTGTTTTTGCACACCTGGTGTCAGGGAAGGACTTGGGCTTTATTACAGCCCTGGCATTTATGTGACAATGTGCATCTATGGCGTGTGTGCTTGCGACAAGGGGGTTCAGTCACAGCTCACAGGGGCATGGCCTCACAGCACGCACTCGTATCTCTGTTGCTGGGCAGACAAGCAAAGCACAGGAAGGCTGCACTGGGAGGCCAGCCCCCGTCTTCACGTGCAGGGCAGTGTGCCAGGAGGGTGCACTGTTTGGCAGCCTGTCTCTCTGTGTGGCCGGCACGGCCCATCAGACCATTGGCTCTTCTGACATTTGCCAGAAGTGACAGATATGCAGTCTGGCCCTGGCTGGTGTCTGCCATGGGAACAGTATAAGACATTTGTTATTTTAGGGTACTTCCACCAAATTTGGTGCAGGGCGAACAGAAACTTCCCATCGAATAGAAGGGCACAAGATCATTGATTAGAAATATTTGGGAAGATCACATGTAAATGCTTGACAACCATATAAAATGTATAGATTTTTTATATGCAATGTCCTTGATGTGTGTTCATCTTGATATTTTGGATACATTAACCCTAATTTTTAATCGCTCCTCCAGATGCAAGATCTCCCCCATACCGTCCACTTATTTTAGCTTTTGTGCATCCTTTGGTGTTTGGTTTGTAACCTTTCCAAGATGCACTACTGCATGAAGCCTGCACCTGGTCTATGTACTGTGGCATAGCGCTGTCTAAGCTGGAGATATTGGATAAAGCTGGAGTTAGAGAGAAAAGCGATCATTGTGCTACTGTATGTGTTGCAGCAGTTGATGACATTTGTTTTTGAGGCATTCCAACATGCAATGCTTGGAAAAGATAGATAGACAATCAGTAAAACTGTTGCCACTCTGGTGAGCAAATAAATACACATTATAAACTGTGTTTCCTACTTCCTGAGGCTTCTTTGATTGCATTCCCTAGTTTTGGAAATTTGGTAAAGTTGTGAGAAGTATTTTGTTGTCAGGTAGATGCCCCGTTACTTGATCTTTTGAGTTTGCCAGCAGAAACTGAAATTGTTTGAATATTTCTTTGCATACAGGTGTGTCCTAATACATCTAGCGTCCATACACCATGTAGCGCACTTGGCTAATCACATCTTATATGCACGTTCCTAGGCACATCATGGTGTAATAATTTGCAGCATAAATCTAATTTTCAGCCAGAGCGTCTAATACTACTTTCTGCCCACCAGATGTTGCTTTTCCTAAACTGCCCTGCATATGCGTCAAATAGCCAGTGTAACTACTGAATGCTTTGATATGCTGCCTTTTTTTGTTTCCTTCTACAAAGATGTATGACAATTTACTGTATACTGTATAATATACTACAGTATATTACGTTAGTTTTGTTTGAGCTAATTATAAATATTATTTATTTTTGTTTAATTTCTTATATGCACTGTACAGCGCTGAAATAATAAAATACAATACAGTACTTCAACTCTGTGTATACTGTACAGTATCTATCAAATACAATAAAAGGTTGGGGATTTTGGTCTTACAATATTTTGATCAAAACTTGTAAGCTTGCAGCCTGTCGAGGGACCCTAATTATCTACAGAGTTGACATAAATATACAGCATCTGAGACAATGGCCACAATTATCTGCTACTGTACATGTTATATAAGGAAGTAGAAACAATTTCCGAATGAAGGGGGACATTATGCAACAATTTCTGAATGAGATTAAAACAAAGATTTAAAAAAGTAACTTGCGCCCTAGCTTCAGCTCGGCAGATCTCCAAAAGGAGCACCACTCCTCTTTAAATACAACAGAAACAGAAAGAGGTGATCTCCCAGCGATGCTATATACAGACTCCAGATCCGTAAATGTTCCTAGTCTTCAAACACAGAACATAATATTCGTTAGCTGGTAATGAAAGTTTCCACAGAGTTTCTGACGTCACTATTCTCAGTGACTGACCTGTATTAAATATGATGCATTCACATAAAGGTTTCTTTCATATTTCATATACACGACAGCCCACGGCTTATCTACACCAGGCTTACCTTTATGATAAGCCCTATATGCACTCAAAGGTTTCTTTTCCAGATCTTATTCGTACTGGGAATGTGGTTATCTTCAATCAAGTTGTTTCCAAAAGGACAGCAAATGGTGAAAAAATGTCTTTATTCCAACAGGCCCACCAACAGTGTGGGATTTAAAATCAAAGACAATTAAAAAACAAAAATCAAAAACAATGTAAAATATCACAAAAGGTACCCTAAATAAAGTAGGGGCCACTTCTAATGGTACCGGTAGGAAGGACAGGGTATATACTCCCAATTCCAAGGGATTTATAAAAGAGAGCAATAAATTACCCACATGTTCACATTGGCCAATACTGTATTCCGATTGGCCAATGTGAACATGTGACTTGGACAGTTAGGAATAAATGTGACCAGGGGGTCACTTCTATTGCATACCCTGAGGAAGGATTTTATCCGAAACGCGTTGGTGTTTCACAGGAGGACCCTGGGCTTTACTTCTCTACGGTGGTTGGCATTATTCAGTGGGTAATTTATTGCTCTCTTTTATAAATCCCTTGGAATTGGGAGTATATACCCTGTCCTTCCTACCGGTACCATTAGAAGTGGCCCCTACTTTATTTAGGGTACCTTTTGTGATATTTTACATTGTTTTTGATTTTTGTTTTTTAATTGTCTTTGATTTTAAATCCCACACTGTTGGTGGGCCTGTTGGAAT
This sequence comes from Pseudophryne corroboree, assembly GCF_028390025.1. NCBI lineage: Eukaryota > Metazoa > Chordata > Amphibia > Anura > Myobatrachidae > Pseudophryne > Pseudophryne corroboree. Next base: position 418,680,694 of record NC_086444.1, on the reverse strand, counting down.
AAAGACATTTTTTCACCATTTGCTGTCCTTTTGGAAACAACTTGATTGAAGATAACCACATTCCCAGTACGAATAAGATCTGGAAAAGAAACCTTTGAGTGCATATAGGGCTTATCATAAAGGTAAGCCTGGTGTAGATAAGCCGTGGGCTGTCGTGTATATGAAATATGAAAGAAACCTTTATGTGAATGCATCATATTTAATACAGGTCAGTCACTGAGAATAGTGACGTCAGAAACTCTGTGGAAACTTTCATTACCAGCTAACGAATATTATGTTCTGTGTTTGAAGACTAGGAACATTTACGGATCTGGAGTCTGTATATAGCATCGCTGGGAGATCACCTCTTTCAATTTCTGAATGAGGACTCCGTAAGAATTATTGGTGATGCGCTGATTGGTAAGTTTGCTGACAGAGTTCCACAATGATCTGCTCACATCCAATCAGCAGAGGCTGCCATAGACACCCTCCGCTAATTGGCTGAGAGCAGTCTGACTCTTAGACAATTAGTGCAGTAAGGTAGCAGTTATGTGAGACCGCTGGTCACAATACTGGCCCCTAAATTCCACCCGCTCACAATCCCGATGGTTGGCATGCTGACCAACAGGGACTATTCCCACTCGTGGGTGTCCATGACACCCATAGAGTGGCAATAGAACCTGTGGCGAGCGCAGCGAGCCACCGAGCTCGCTGCATGTTGAGCGCAGCAAGCTCTCAATGGGCTTGTTGCGGTCACCCCTACCGACATTACGCTGCTGGGATACTGGCGTCGGTATGCTGAGTGGCGGTCTCCAGACCACCAGTCATGCATACCCAACCCATGCAGTGACCCCATGGCAACTGTCATTTCGTGTACTGGTGTATAGTATGCATGGCTGGTTTTACACATATGCTGGTTAAGCATCGAGTAGGGTGCCACATAGGGAAGGGCACTCTGACTCAGCTGCAGCAGTGACATATTATCTGGTATCCCCTTCTGGGTAGTGGCTGCCCAGAGACTCGCTTAACAGGAAGTGTTATTGGCGCCGGTGTGTGGCATTTCACCACAACACAGTACAGTGAAGAAACTACAGCTTCCAGCAGCCCTTCTTCCCGGCACTACAAGTATGGGAATGGTGTAAGGAGCACTACAACTGTGGGCATAAGGTGTAAGGAGCACTACAACTGTGGACATAATGTGTAAGTGGCACAACAACTGTGGGCATAGTGTGTAAGGGGCACTACAACTGTCAGCATAGTGAAAGGGGCACTACTATGGTGGGCATAAAGTTGTAAGGGGCACTACAACTGTGGGAATAATCTGTAAGGGGCACTACAACTGTGGGCATAATGTGTAAGGAGCACTAGAACTGTGGGCATAATGTGTAAAGGGCACTAAAATGGTGGTCATAATGTGTAAGGTACACTACAACTGTGGGCATAATGTGTAAGGGGTACAAATACTGAAGGCATAATAAGTGTAAGAAACACTACACCTGGGCTTTTCCAATAAGACCATGTCCCAGTGATGTGCAGTGAGGTGTATGGCTGGGGAGGCACATGTGGGAATGGGTCTGAATGCTGGGAGTCTATCTCACCCCCTACTCACAGTAACTATCCCCTCACTATACTAAGCAACAGTGTCCATGGAGTCTCCTACCTGCATCCCAGTGCCTTCTTTTCCTGCTGCTCCGACTACAGTGCACTTCCTGTGTCCATCAGAGCACAAGGCCCACCCCCACACTCAGAGGCATGCCTCTATCAGCTCCCTATATGTACAGATTTACTGCCCATGATGTGGCTCCACCCCCAGCTCTGCATAGTAGTGTCTAACTGTAGAACCAAGGCAGAGCTGTTGCTGCCTCATCTCTGGTCTCCCTGCAGCTCCAGGGATCTCCACAAAGCTGGTGAGTGTTAGCTATTAAAAGGATTACATTAAACAAAGAAGATGTTTATGTTATAAATATTTTCTTTGTAGTATTCTAATTGTTTTTATATAAAATATCAGGAGTTCGACAAGGAGTATTACAGGGGGGACTCTGCCTCCCCTGCCTTCCCGGACTGCACGTCCCTGCAACGCCACCTTCATTTTTTCAGGCGCGTGCCTTTGACACGCACAAGAGTACTCCGGGGCCACTAAAAAATATATTCGCTTACCAAAAACATTTGGCATCGGGCTAGCCCTGACAGTATGTACTTAATGTACGTTGTAAATCAGGACTGCGATTTTTTGCGTTTCCAAGACCTTGGACTTCTACATAGATAAGTCGGCTAATCACAGCCAAGGACTTTGCAAGTATGCAGTGTGAGTATGTTTAATAAAGTGCTAAAACATTTGGTGTGTGTGTGTGTGTGTGTGTGTGTGTGTACAGGGGTCAGCAGGCCTCTGATGTCCGGGCATGCCGGCACTCTAATTGTCGGGATGCCAGTATCGGTCCTGTGACCACCGGCATCCTGACTGCCAAGAACTTGTATCACACCCGCATGAACTGCATCCATACTTTATGTACAGCTCTGTACCATAAAAAACAAAATTAAGAAAAACACGTGCAATCATTTTTATTTTTTTCATTAATAATTATTTTTTTCATATACACACTGCATCTAAATACCGTAAGTAAACAGCATCTTTGACAAGCTCTGCAATTTAGCAACAGGCATTGTGCGCCAGGGTCGGCAACAGGAACCGGTACACTGATATCTCTGCCCCTCCCCCACCTCGACCCCACAGCCTCCTCTAAATATCCCTACATACACATGTACATACATGATATATATATATATATATATATAAATACAAACAAATATAGAAAACCACAGCACTCGCCACCCAAGAAGCGGGGTGCAGCGTCCGCACTCGCCACTCATAGGGTGGGGTGCATGCAGCCCATGGCCACCTACCCAAATATATACAAACAGGAAATTCAGCACTCACCATAGCAAGCTCACTTGTCCTCACAACATCAATAAATAAATGATGGGGGTTTAGTTAGTGAATTGGCCAATGCACGGAAGCCTGCAAACCGCTCGCCTAGGTGTGAGAGGGTGGAGCTGCGGTGCGTGTGGTGCCTGCTGCCGTGCAGGTGTAGACTCGGTACTCACCAGGCGCCGCTCTCTCTCACCTTCAGGTACCGGAACCCTCAACGGACCTGGAAATCTTCACTCGGATCCGGACACGGCGATTCCCTCTCGGAGCTGACCGACGACCGAGCTGAGGAGAGAATGGTTTACATTAAAGGGGGTATCGACCCTTCTTCCACTGGAACAGGGGATACCCCAGGGGTGGCCGCAACCTTCACCGGTTGGGTGAATGGTCATCACCGGCACAAAGCCTCAGCCACCCAGATTTTACACACTCGCGCTTTCGCACGTAGTGTGATGAAAAGGATTCTCACGTCCGTGAGCAATCCCGACTCCGGCGCTCGGGGACAAACAAGGGACAAACGTACACGGATGCTACTCACCGTCACAAGTCTTGCACTCCGATCTTCTCCACTTACAGGTCCCTGTAAGGAGGCAAAGAGAAACAGCCGTGCAGGGCCTAACTCTACCCTAGTGTCACACCCTATACTAAATACAACAGCAGAGCCCTCAAACTAGCTCTGTGGGTGTGGTGCAACAAAACTATGCAAACACAGACACTTTGCCCTGCACGGTAACAACATACATCACAATATCGGAATGCAATATCACACGGTGTTGTCCCTTTAAATCCCTACCTGCCGCTGGAAGGGGGTGGGCACCGCACGGCCTCCCCACCTCCTGCGCCTTCCCTCATGTGGGCCTCAGCTCTGCCTTCCTAAATACCTCGGGGTGGCCTGGGCCTAGTGCCCAGGGCCACCTGTACTCACCTCGGGGCTCTTATTCACTGGGCCTAGCGCCCCCTAACTGCACACAGGCCGGAGGCCTGACTTCGCCCACGGGCCTAGCGCCCGCCTAACATGCTGCCCGTTGGGTGACCTGGGCCTTGTGCCCAAGGTCACCTTATCGTATCCCTAATGGCCAAAAATACACTAGGGCCTAACGCCCTCTAACGCCCACAGGCCTATTGCCTGATTTGTCCCCCCGGGCCTAGTGCCCGCCTAACTGGTGCCGCAGGAGTAGGGTGGCTTGGGCCTAATGCCCAAACCACCTAATCAAATGTTGGGCCCCAAACTCCTAGCTGCGCCACAGGCCTAGTGCCTGAATTGTGCCCACGGGCCTAATGCCCGTCCCTGGTGGTCGAGGGAGGAAGAGGGGAGGGGGGGACGGATAGCCTCACTGAGGCCTCACCTAATCCGGGGGTCTCCACCGTCTTCTGCCGCTGACCCGTCCTGGCCAGCGGCGCCTCCGACTCTTCTCCGCTTCCAGCCGCCGCTGGACATCTTCTTCAAGGGGCCTGGCGTCTTCTGGCCTCTTCCGCGGCCTCAGGACCTCTTCACCGCTCTTCGGCGCGGCCCGGCGTCTTCTCCCGGCGTCTTCTCTCTTCTTCGCGCTCTTCCGCGCGCCCCGTGGCCTCGGCTCCCGACCGGCGTCTGACGTCAGACGCCGGGGGCGGGGCCTATGACGCGGCGAGCGCCGATTGGCTCGCCGTGTCTTTCCCTGATTGGCCGCCGCTCCGGGAGCCGCGATTGGCTCCCGGAGGGCGCCAACATTCAAACCCCTCCGCAGCCTCTGGTCCGGTGCAGGGAAAAGGGTAATCCCTGCACCGGACACCCGCCGCCGCCACGCACACAGCGCTGCTGATGTGCCCGCAGGGCACATCTTTACATTCCCCCCCCCTTTTTCCTTTGTAGTCCCTACAAAGTTCCTCACGACTTCCATTGTCCGCGGGTCAGGGAATTCCGAGGTCCCTCCGGTGAGGTTGTGTTCGAGGGCCCAGCCTGGACCGGCCGTGACCCCACACCCTTCCTCCTCCAGCTCCGGGTTCCTCTTACGTCCTGACCTCCATCGGCGGATCCTCTGGGGGAGGGGTATCTCCTCAAGGTCGCTCGACGTTGGCCACCAAGGGGAATCTTCCTCCACGGGGACAACGGTCACCCACTCTTGACCTCCGATATCGTCTGTGGCTTCGTCTCTGTCTTCCGGGTGTGGTATCGACCACCACCCAACAGCGGAATCCTCCGGGGCATCCGTTTCCTCCCGGGCAACAGCCACCACATGTCGCATTTCCTCGTGGGGCATCTCCAAAGGTCCTGTGTCTTCCTCTGGAACGGGTCGTCCCACGGCATCGTGATCCTGTCCCCGTACGTCCGTCCATTTCGGTACTTCCGGCAGGTATTGCTCCAGGACTATCTCCTCCTCTTCATGGAGGGCATTCAACTGGGAGCACGACTCCACCCGATCCTGCCAGTCACTCTCGTCGGCGCTTCCGATGCCAGAGTCGTCCTCCGTCTGTTCTGGGAGGGATTCGTCGGCGGACAGCTCACCGTAGTCCGAGTCTTCCTCCGAAATCTGGACTGGTGTATTATTTTCCTCCTCAGCGTACTTCTTCGCTTCCGCTGGCACCTCTGCTTCCTCAGCGTACTCCTTCGCTTCCGCTGGATTCTTTACTTCCTCAGCGTACTCCTTCGTTTCCGCTGGCATCTCTTGGTACCCAGGACACTCCTGTTCCGCACGTCCTGGTCGTGGACGGATCCATCGCGGGGAGATTCCGGACATCTCCGTCACTGGGTCTTCACGCTTTTCTTCGCAGCGTGGTCTCTTCACCTCCCAGTCGTCCACCTCCGCCTCATGCGGGAAAGGATTCTGCCTTACTGGGGTCACTTTCTTGGGACAGAGAAGGTCCGCGGCATCTTCCCAGGGGCACTCACTGGCTGCATGTCCTGGTCGCCGACACTTCCAACAAGGGAGGGCCACTGCCACCTTCTCCAAGACGGGTTCCTGGTCCACCTCCTTCACTGGGGAATCTTCACCCGTTGGTTCCGGCTCAGAGGAAATGGACACCTGCGAATTAACTTCAAGCAAGGCCTTCCGCTCCATCTCCCTGGTTTCCTCCTCCCATCTCTGGGCGCGACCATCCGCAATCATCCGGTCTTCATCCCACGGACAATCGGGAAGCGCATGTCCTCTCGCCTCGCAGAGCGCACACACAGGCTCTGCAGCCACCCGGTCCCAAAGCTGCTGACGAGACTCCGTCATCTGCTTCACCGTGGCCTCGTAGTCCGTCCTGTCTTCCGTCCATGGACATTCCAGGAGCCGATGTCGGGGATCTCCACAGCTTTCACACCGGGAATCAACCTCGTCTTCGCTCAACTCTTCGTCCCAAGGACAACTGTTGTGCTCATGCCCGTAGTTTCCGCAGAGCAAACACCAGGACTCCTTCTTCGCTTGGCCCTTCTGACGTCTTCGGCCCGCTTCCTGGACCACCTTCTTTGGGGACGTCTCTTGCCAAGTACACTCGCTGGCAAAGTGACCTGTTTGCCGACATTTCTTGCAGGGCGTCACAGCGGCTTTCTTGCGCCCCTTCTCCCGGCGCTCTTCTTTTCCACGCTGGACCGACCGCTGCACCATCTTCAGGATGTCTGCCCCAGACACCGTCACCCAGTCGCTCTGGTCCGCACACATCCGGGGGTGAGTCTTCTCCGGAGCCGTCCGCAGGGAGGTCTTCTTGGTGGCGTTCCACATCGTGTCCGTGGTCCGGTCCCTTTGATCCTGCCGACTACGCCAAGTGTGAGAGGGTGGAGCTGCGGTGCGTGTGGTGCCTGCTGCCGTGCAGGTGTAGACTCGGTACTCACCAGGCGCCGCTCTCTCTCACCTTCAGGTACCGGAACCCTCAACGGACCTGGAAATCTTCACTCGGATCCGGACACGGCAATTCCCTCTCGGAGCTGACCGACGACCGAGCTGAGGAGAGAATGGTTTACATTAAAGGGGGTATCGACCCTTCTTCCACTGGAACAGGGGATACCCCAGGGGTGGCCGCAACCTTCACCGGTTGGGTGAATGGTCATCACCGGCACAAAGCCTCAGCCACCCAGATTTTACACACTCGCGCTTTCGCACGTAGTGTGATGAAAAGGATTCTCACGTCCGTGAGCAATCCCGACTCCGGCGCTCGGGGACAAACAAGGGACAAACGTACACGGATGCTACTCACCGTCACAAGTCTTGCACTCCGATCTTCTCCACTTACAGGTCCCTGTAAGGAGGCAAAGAGAAACAGCCGTGCAGGGCCTAACTCTACCCTAGTGTCACACCCTATACTAAATACAACAGCAGAGCCCTCAAACTAGCTCTGTGGGTGTGGTGCAACAAAACTATGCAAACACAGACACTTTGCCCTGCACGGTAACAACATACATCACAATATCGGAATGCAATATCACACGGTGTTGTCCCTTTAAATCCCTACCTGCCGCTGGAAGGGGGTGGGCACCGCACGGCCTACCCACCTCCTGCGCCTTCCCTCATGTGGGCCTCAGCTCTGCCTTCCTAAATACCTCGGGGTGGCCTGGGCCTAGTGTCCAGGGCCACCTGTACTCACCTCGGGGCTCTTATTCACTGGGCCTAGCGCCCCCTAACTGCACACAGGCCGGAGGCCTGACTTCGCCCACGGGCCTAGCGCCCGCCTAACATGCTGCCCGTTGGGTGACCTGGGCCTTGTGCCCAAGGTCACCTTATCGTATCCCTAATGGCCAAAAATACACTAGGGCCTAACGCCCTCTAACGCCCACAGGCCTATTGCCTGATTTGTCCCCCCGGGCCTAGTGCCCGCCTAACTGGTGCCGCAGGAGTAGGGTGGCTTGGGCCTAATGCCCAAACCACCTAATCAAATGTTGGGCCCCAAACTCCTAGCTGCGCCACAGGCCTAGTGCCTGAATTGTGCCCACGGGCCTAATGCCCGTCCCTGGTGGTCGAGGGAGGAAGAGGGGAGGGGGGGGGACGGATAGCCTCACTGAGGCCTCACCTAATCCGGGGGTCTCCACCGTCTTCTGCCGCTGACCCGTCCTGGCCAGCGGCGCCTCCGACTCTTCTCCGCTTCCAGCCGCCGCTGGACATCTTCTTCAAGGGGCCTGGCGTCTTCTGGCCTCTTCCGCGGCCTCAGGACCTCTTCACCGCTCTTCGGCGCGGCCCGGCGTCTTCTCCCGGCGTCTTCTCTCTTCTTCGCGCTCTTCCGCGCGCCCCGTGGCCTCGGCTCCCGACCGGCGTCTGACGTCAGACGCCGGGGGCGGGGCCTATGACGCGGCGAGCGCCGATTGGCTCGCCGCGTCTTTCCCTGATTGGCCGCCGCTCCGGGAGCCGCGATTGGCTCCCGGAGGGCGCCAACATTCAAACCCCTCCGCAGCCTCTGGTCCGGTGCAGGGAAAAGGGTAATCCCTGCACCGGACACCCGCCGCCGCCACGCACACAGCGCTGCTGATGTGCCCGCAGGGCACATCTTTACATAGGTACCCCATCTTCTTGCAGGTCCTACACTATCACAAAGTCTCAAAAATTAAAACCTGGCAACTGTATCACACATAATATAACTGCAAATATGCCCACTAGGTTTAAGGTATACCTGCCACATATCTTATGGCTTTTAAAGGTACACTAGTCACCTGACACTGGCTGATAAATTACTGAGGAGCAGCTGACACAGGTTTAAAACAAATGAGTTTACACAGGGGTGCATGAAAAAGGCCTGTGGCCACAGTTAATAAGAGTTAACCAAATATTAACTCTTATTAACTGTGGCCACAGAGGTATCACAGGTCAGTCACATAGCCACCCAACACCTGTGATACCTGTCTGAACCACTTAGACATACCCTGCTAACCCCATGGGTGTTACATTAGCACAGCTATTCCCATGCACTTGGATCATGCTGTGGAATAATGGTGCTTCATGGGGTAGGAGCTCCCTGAGACAGCTCCGGTGCCAGCCGCCTATTACTCCTGCTCCACGCCATTTTTAGGCATTTACAGACCCCCTTGCCGCTCTCCCTACCTGCCACCAGCTGCCCCCACTGTATATGGAGCATTTCCTGGCCAGAATGCCGGGGAAATCAGCCCATTTGCGGCCCGATTCTGGCCGCGGTGCTGCAGCCAAAATGGCCATCGTCAATCAGCCTGACGCTGGGGAATATGCCTCCTCTCCTCACACTGAAGGTTCAGCTCCTAAACGGTCAGTGAAACATCCCCTAGGCTCTGAGCAGCCCCCTGGACCCCCTCTCTCCTATCATGATGTGGGTAAGGTAGTCAGGGAAACAGTGCAGCCCCTGCTCATGGAGCAAGCACAGGCACATGCTGCAGCTTTTACAACAAGCGGTCACTGAAATAAAAAGCCAGTGTAAGCAGCTTGCAAAACGCATCTCTCATGTTGAGCACACTGCAGGAGAGAATTTTCAAGCTATTGCTGAGCTTAAAGATGGTATGGCTAAATTACATAAATCTGATGCACAGGTATGGGCAAAGTTGGATGATCTCGAGAAGAGATCGATGTGAAACAACTTGCGTCTGACTGGCTTGCAGAAACCATTAAAGGTCCTGCATTGTATGACTTTCTACGCAACACCATCCCTGATCTGTTGAAGGCACGGGACATTTGCAATGATCTGGTGGTGGTGAAGGCCCACAGAATTGGCCCCGCTCGCGTATCCACTTCTGCTTCCCCCAGACCCCGACCAGCTCTTTTTAGATGGCTCAATTTCATCCATAAGGAAGCCCTGTGGTCCACCTCATGCAGAAAGAAAGATGTTGCTTGGGAGGAGTCTCGGCTGTTACTCTTCCAGGATTACTCTTCAGAGCTTATCAGGATGCGTAAAGCCTTTTCCCCTACCTGCTCTAAGCTAGCCCAGTCCGGGCGTAAGTTTGAAGTTGCTGTATCCGGCGAGGCTCAGAGTGTTTGATGGCTCCTCATTCACTGACTTTACAGATTCTGAAGATGCGGAAGCATATGTTTCGGAGGCGACCCATTCTGAGTCTGTGATTCTATTTTTCTCTTCTAGTTCCTGGTTCGGTATGGTTATAGCTATACTAGTACATACTCTCCATCTGACTCTGGACATGCCTTTAAGCGGTGTTACCTTACATGCTAACTTCCCATTGCATTTACTGCGTGGATTGTAAATGGGGTCCTGCTACTTATTTCTCCGAATATAATAGGTGGTTATGGCTAGGAGTGTGGTAACCCCATGCTGCATAGAGCAGGGTTTACCTGGCCTGCCGCGAAGTCCTTTGAAAAGAAAACTCAGAGTTTCCCACATCTGGGGTTCTCTGACAATTTCCTATTTGTTGGTATTATTGTTTTGTTTTCATGTTGTTTGGTATGGATGTGTCTGTCTTGTCCCCTTCCCTCCCCCCCCCCCCCTTCCCTTTCCTTCCTGTTTCCCTCACTGTTCCAAGATTTTCCATATTGAATATTGACAGTATTAGTGTCTTTACAAATTTATGTTATACATATGTCTGTTTCTTTTTGTATAATACAGTGGTATGGCCACCATTAGAGTAGCGACATGGAATGTCGGTGGTATACATTTACCGATCAAGCGGAAAAAATGTCTCATGTACTTGAACAAATTGAAATTAGACATAGTATTTTTGCAGGAAACGCATCTCCTTTCCTCTGAAGCCCAGAAACTGGGATCATTGGGTTGGCGAGTTCTTGCGGATGCCCCCTACTCTACCAAAGCTAGGGGAGTTATGGTCCTAGCCAAATCTATACTCCCGATCCAGGTAGATTCGTCTTATTTAGACCCAGAAGGCAGATTTTTGATATTGGAAGTGGAAATATATAATATTAAATATGTTTTATGTATGGTATACGCTCCTAACACCTATTCCAAGTTGTTTATCCGCCTCCTTCTTTCAAAACTTCTCCAGTTTTTGTCTATGCCGTTGATTGTGGGTGGGGATTTCAATATGATTGCCTCAAAATTGCTAGATACAAACTCTTGAACGCAGTCGAGATATCCCCCCAAGCTTGGTATCCCCTATATAATGCAACAGTTAAAGGTTACTGATGTGTGGAGATTCTTCTATCCTACAGCAAAAGATTTTATGTGTCTCTCTACCGCCCATAATTCATTATCCCGTATTGATTTTCTTTTATTATCAGATTCCTTAATTCCCAGTTCTCTACAGACTAGTATAGAGCCCATAGCCCTCTCGGATCAGTCTTTGGTCTGGCTGGAATTTTCTACCTCACTTGATGTAGGCTCCTTTAGGCGGTGGCACTTCCCTACGGATTTTGCCTCCTCTGTTTCTTTTAGAGAACAGTTACTGGTGTTTTGGGAGGAGTTTCAAACAGATAATGCTGCTATGGCCCAAACCGACCCTCAACTTTTTTGGCAAGCTGTAAAAGCAGTCTTACGGGGACATATGATTGAATTTGTATCCCGTCGTAAAAAAAAGTTTGCTTTTTCTTTTAAATTAGCCCAATCACGTTTAACTGAGACCTATACTATTTTCAAGACGCCCTACAGCTGGTTCCAGACGGGTATATCTTGAGGCTAAAGCCCACTTTGATGCTACTTTAAAAGTATTGGGGGATAAACACTCTTTCCATAGAAACCATAGGTTCTATCGCTTTGGGAATAAGACGGGCAGACTTTTATCAACTTTATTAAAAGGTACTTCCCCAGACTCCCTTATACAGGCGCTTAGATACTCTGATGGCTCCCTTGCTACAGAATCTAGAGATATAGCGGTTGTGCTTTTCAAATTTGATTCAGATATATATGCGCAACCTCAGTTAAACTTAAATTCTAAATCTTCTTTTTGGAGCTCTCTGAGGCTGCCAGTTCTTGAGTCTTCCCTGGCTGATGGGATCTGTGCTTCTATTAACCCTCAAGAAGTGGAAAAGGCAATAGGGTCTCTGAAGCCAGTTAAGACTCCGGGACCTGATGGTTTTTCAGGGGAGTTCTATAGGATTTTGAAACCCAAGATAGTGGCTACCTTGATGGAGGTGTTTAATGTTATACTGTGTTCCCACAAAATCCCCCAATAGTTCAGCAATGCCATGATTCGCCTTCTCCCAAAACCAGGAAAGGATCATAATCTGCCAGGTAGTTATAGGCCCATCTCACTACTTAATGTAGATTACAAATTGTTTACGAAAATTTTAGCAGACAGAATAAAACCCCTTCTTCCTTCCATAGTCCATATAGACCAGCCTGGATTTATTACAGGGCAGCATTTCTCTAGTAACATACGTAAAGTACTGGCTGCGGCGCAGTGGTTGAGGCTCAACGGGAACCCGACTCCACAGTTTATTCTCTCTGTTGATGCAGAGAAAGCTTTTGATTTAGTCAGTTTGGATCATTTATTTAACACCTTTTCTCACTTTGGTTCCCCGTCGGGCCTCGCCAGTGTTTTGCAGACCCTATATGTTTCCTCGAGCTCCCGTATTTTATGTGATGGATACCTCTCTGCACGGGTGCAACTGCATAGAGGTACCCGGCAGGGTTGCCCCCTGTCTCCTTTATTATTCACCTTGGCCATTGAGCCTCTGGCGGTGGCACTGAGGGGGCTCCCGCCATTTTCTGGAATTCTTATAGGTGATCAGGAATTGAAACTGAGTCTTTTTGCTGATGACATGTTACTATTTGTCTCAGATCCTCAAAAATCGATCCCCGTCATAATGTCTATGTTAAACCTGTTCGGATCCTTTGCTGGATAGAAAATTAATATGTCCAAATCAGAACTCCTCCCATTCAACCCCCCTGCCTTTTGTTTGGCCTCCTCACCGGTTTTATCACAGTTTGCATTTAACACCTCCACGCTTAAGTATTTGGGTGTATTTATTCCTGCAGAGCTTTCTCCGATTTACTCAGCAAATTTCTCCCCTATAATGACTAAAGTATCACAGTTATTATTTCCTTCCAATCTCCCTACTAGGCAGAGCTGCAGTTTTGAAAAGTATTATTTTCCCTAAGATTTCTTACGCCCTTCAAATGTTACCTTTCAAACTTAACAAAGCAGATATCCTTACTTATGGTAGAATGTTTACAAAATTTTTATGGAGTGGCAAGAAATCCCGCATAGCTCTATCAAAACTTAATCTTAAAAAAAATCAAGGGGGATTGGCAGTACCGGATTTAACAGCGTTTTCCACGGCAGTCGCTTTTAGATACCTTTCGGACTGGTTGTTGGAATCTTCCACCTTCGCTAACTAGGATATCGAACAAGCTCTTTGTGGCACCATATGATTTATGTGCACTCCTACATGCCCCTAAGAACTTAATACCATTGCATATTAAAAAATATATACTTTTTTGGGATACATACCAAGCTTGGGGGGCCCTCAATATAGCTGTGGACAGTCCTTATTTATTCCCTTCCTAGGCAATCCCTGTTTTACTACAGCGTTGGATAATGCCAAATTTCAGAATTGGAAACAAAAAGGTATCGCAGTAGTAAGAGATGTTTTTGATCCTGGAGGACTACTATGTTCCTTTCTGGACCTGGTGGAGAAGTTCGGATTGAATCGCTCTGACTTTTTTAATGTACCTCCAGCTTCGCCATTATGTCCAGTCTCTACCGCCTGCATGGAATGTTGCAGATGGGTCTGATCCCCTGGTAACCTTAATTGCTAGGACTAGTAAGCAAGGTTTTAAGACCCAGTGGATTTATTGGGACCTTCTCCCTAAGGGTACAAAATTGAATAAGATGTGGTTGCCTTGGTCTGAGAGGTTCAGCTCTGATTTATCTCAAAACTTAGCTTGCGAGGAGATCTTTATACTTATTCCAGAGGTTTTTAAGGTACTGCATTCCTCCCAATTACAAGAAACACATTATAAGTTTTTGCAGAGAGCCTATATATCACCTGGTCGGCGGAAGCACATGGTTCCTACGGAATCTGGCAGATGTCCTAAATGTAAAGCATCGGATGCCACCTTTATGCATAATTTTTGGCACTGCCCTAAGATAGCAAAGTTTTGGCACAAGGTACAATGGTACATAAATCTGACTTTTGGTATTCTTATCCCCCTTACTCCAGGTTCCTTTTTAGGTATGCTTGTCTCGACATGGGACTTGCCCCCCTCTCATTCAAATTATATTCCTCTACTGTGGGTTATCCTTACTGTTGGTAAAAAAATGATATTAGCCCAATGGATCTGTGCTTCCCCCCCACGGTTAGAACATTTGAAAACCTCTCTGACCAACCTACCTTTGCCTGATCTGGGAACCAAAGTAACACTCTTTTATAAGAAATGGGGCCCGTTTGTGGAGTCTTTGGAAGCATCACAGCGTGCCCATGTCCTGAAATTATTTGACGGTCTCTTGTTGTCCTCTTATAGGACATTGTCAGGATATTAACAGTTTATATCTTCCTATTATGTTATCACCTTGTTCTATGTATTAAAGTATTTATCTTTTCTTGGGTTTAGTTTAGGAAACTTGAAATCCCCCCACACTTCCTTTTCTTTCCTTTTGTCTTTCTTGTGGTATGAATGGGAATATGTCTATTCTTGAGTATACATTTATATGTTCTAGAGTCATATATTGCTGCCTTTAGTTGTATGGATATGTTTAATAGTATTGCCTGATAGGCTTGCAGCCTTTGTTGTTTGTTTTCTTGCATCTTCCTACGTGTTGATTCTACCACTACGTGGCTCTACAGCTCCAACTGTTTGTCTATATGTATAAAATGTTTGAAAAACTTTCAATAAAAATATACTACAGAAGTATGTTGGAAATGTGTTAACTACATCTTTTGTTTGCCACATAAAATATTGCATAGCCATGGTGCACATGGTAGGTGAATTTAGGCTGAAGGAGGTTGATGAAACAGTAAAAAATGTAAACACTGTTCTGACAAGTCAGTACTTTTGGGAAAAGGGCAACTTAGGACAAGGCAGAGATGAGTTTAGGCTTTATGCCATCTGAGGCAAAAAGACTCAGATCAACCACCCATGCAACTACTCCCCTGGGGGTGTAGTATGGTATGCCGGCTGCCGGGCTCCCGGCGACCAGCATACCGGCGCCGGCATACCGACTGCGTGGTGAGCGCAAATGAGCCCCTTGCGGGCTCACTGCGGGCACGGTGGTGCGCTACGCTATTTATTCTCCCTCATGGGGGGTTCGTGACCCCCACGAGAAAAAGTGTCGTTATGCCGGCGCCGGTATACTGTCCGCCGGGATCCCGACAGCCGGCAACCTGAAGACCACCCCTCCCCTGGTAGGTGGTAGTAATCCCTTGCTTCACTGAATACAGATGTCAACACTGTAAAGAGTTAAATGTTTGTTATGTGAGGCCATGCTTAGTCTAATTATAACAAGGTGACAGCACCTGCTGTATTTACTATGTTGAGCAGTACGGATGGTGTAATGGTTAGCATTACTTCTTCATAGCACTGAGGTCATGGGTTCAATTCCCACCATGGCCCAAACTGTGTGGAGTTTGTATATTCTCCCCGTACTTGCGTGGGTTTCCTCCGAGTACTCTGGTTTTCTCCCACAATCCAAAAATATACTGATAGGTTAATTGGCTCCTAACAAAAATAAGAATTTACTTACCGATAATTCTATTTCTCGGAGTCCGTAGTGGATGCTGGGGTTCCTGAAAGGACCATGGGGGATAGCGGCTCCGCAGGAGACAGGGCACAAAAAGTAAAGCTTTAGGATCAGGTGGTGTGCACTGGCTCCTCCCCCTATGACCCTCCTCCAAGCCTCAGTTAGGATACTGTGCCCGGACGAGCGTACACAATAAGGAAGGATTTTGAATCCCGGGTAAGACTCATACCAGCCACACCAATCACACTGTACAACCTGTGATCTGAACCCAGTTAACAGTATGATAACAGCGGAGCCTCTGAAAAGATGGCTCACAACAATAATAACCCGATTTTTGTAACTATGTACAAGTATTGCAGATAATCCGCACTTGGGATGGGCGCCCAGCATCCACTACGGACTCCGAGAAATAGAATTATCGGTAAGTAAATTCTTATTTTCTCTATCGTCCTAGTGGATGCTGGGGTTCCTGAAAGGACCATGGGGATTATACCAAAGCTCCCAAACGGGCGGGAGAGTGCGGATGACTCTGCAGCACCGAATGAGAGAACTCCAGGTCCTCCTTAGCCAGGGTATCAAATTTGTAGGATTTTACAAACGTGTTTGCCCCTGACTAAGTAGCCGCTCGGCAAAGTTGTAAAGCCGAGACCCCTCGGGCAGCCGCCCAAGATGAGCCCACCTTCCTTGTGGAATGGGCATTTACATATTTTGGCTGTGGCAGGCCTGCCACAGAATGTGCAAGCTGAATTGTATTACACATCCAACTAGCAATAGTCTGCTTAGAAGCAAGAGCACCCAGTTTGTTGGGTGCATACAGGATAACAGCAAGTCAGTTTTCCTGACTCCAGCCGTCCTGGAACCTATATTTTCAGGGCCCTGACAACATCTAGCAACTTGGAGTCCTCCAAGTCCCTAGTAGGCGCAAGGCACCACAATAAGCTGGTTCAGGTGAAACACTGACACCACCTTAGGGAGAGAACTGGGGACGAGTCCGCAGCTCTGCCCTGTCCGAATGGACAAACAGATATGGGCTTTTTTGAGAAAAAAAAAAAACCACCAATTTGACACTCGCCTGGCCCAGGCCAGGGCCAAGAGCATGGTCACTTTTCATGTGAGATGCTTCAAATCCACAGATTTGACTGGTTTTAAACCAATGTGATTTGAGGAATCCCAGAACTACGTTGAGATCCCACAGTGCCACTGGAGGCACAAAAGGGGGTTGTATATGCAATACTCCCTTGACAAACTTCTGGACTTCAGGAACTGAAGCCAATTCTTTCTGGAAGAAAATCGACAGGGCCGAAATTTGAACCTTAATGGACCCCAATTTGAGGCCCATAGACACTCCTGTTTGCAGGAAATGCAGGAATCGACCGAGTTGAAATTTCTTCGTGGGGCCTTCCTGGCCTCACACCACGCAACATATTTTCGCCACATGTGGTGATAATGTTGTGCGGTCACCTCCTTCCTGGCTTTGACCAGGGTAGGAATGACCTCTTCCGGAATGCCTTTTTCCCTTAGGATCCGGCGTTCCACCGCCATGCCGTCAAACGCAGCTGCGGTAAGTCTTGGAACAGACATGGTACTTGCTGAAGCAAGTCCCTTCTTAGCGGCAGAGGCCATAAGTCCTCTGTGAGCATCTCTTGAAGTTCCGGGTACCAAGTCCTTCTTGGCCAATCCGGAGCCATGAGTATAGTTCTTACTCCTCTACGTCTTATAATTCTCAGTACCTTAGGTATGAGAAGCAGAGGAGGGAACACATACACCGACTGGTACACCCACGGTGTTACCAGAACGTCCACAGCTATTGCCTGAGGGTCTCTTGACCTGGCGCAATACCTGTCCCGTTTTTTGTTCAGACGGGACGCCATCATGTCCACCTTTGGTATTTCCCAACGGTTCACAATCATGTGGAAAAACTTCCCGATGAAGTTTCCACTCTCCCGGGTGGAGGTCGTGCCTGCTGAGGAAGTCTGCTTCCCAGTTTCCATTCCCGGAATGAAACACTGCTGACAGTGCTATCACATGATTTTCCGCCCAGCGAAAAGTCCTTGCAGTTTTTGCCATTGCCCTCCTGCTTCTTGTGCCGCCCTGTCTGTTTACGTGGGCGACTGCCGTGATGTTTTTCCCACTGGATCAATACCGGCTGACCTTGAAGCAGAGGTCTTGCTAAGCTTAGAGCATTATAAATTTACCCTTAGCTCCAGTATATTTATGTGGAGAAAAGTCTCCAGACTTGATCACACTCCCTGGAAATTTTTTCCTTGTGTGACTGCTCCCCAGCCTCTCGGGCTGGCCTCCGTGGTCACCAGCATCCAATCCTGAATGCCGAATCTGCGGCCCTCTAGAAGATGAGCACTCTGTAACCACCACAGGAGAGACACCCTTGTCCTTGGATATAGGGTTATCCGCTGATGCATCTGAAGATGCGATCCGGACCATTTGTCCAGCAGATCCCACTGAAAAGTTCTTGCGTGAAATCTGCCGAATGGAATTGCTTCGTAGGAAGCCACCATTTTTACCAGGACCCTTGTGCAATGATGCACTGACACTTTTCCTGGTTTTAGGAGGTTCCTGACTAGCTCGGATAACTCCCTGGCTTTCTCTTCCGGGAGAAACACCTTTTTCTGGACTGTGTCCAGAATCATCCCTAGGCACAGCAGACGTGTCGTCGGGATCAGCTGCGATTTTGGAATATTTAGAATCCACCCGTGCTGTTGTAGCAGTATCCGAGATAGTGCTACTCCGACCTCCAACTGTTCCCTGGACTTTGCCCTTATCAGGAGATCGTCCAAGTAAGGGATAATTAAGACGCCTTTTCTTCGAAGAAGAATCATCATTTCGGCCATTACCTTGGTAAAGACCCGGGGTGCCGTGGACAATCCAAACGGCAGCGTCTGAAACTGATAGTGACAGTTCTGTACCACGAACCTGAGGTACCCTTAGTGAGAAGGGCAAATTTGGGACATGGAGGTAAGCATCCCTGATGTCCCGGGACACTATATAGTCCCCTTCTTCCTGGTTCGTTATCACTGCTCTGAGTGACTCCATCTTGATTTGAACCTTTGTAAGTGTTCAAATTTTTTTAGATTTAGAATAGGTCTCACCTAGCCTTCTGGCTTCAGTACCACAATATAGTGTGGAATAATACCCCTTTCCTTGTTGTAGGAGGGGTAATTTGATTATCACCTGCTGGGAATACAGCTTGTGAATTGTTTCCCATACTGCCTCCTTGTCGGAGGGAGACCTTGGTAAAGCAGACTTCAGGAGCCTGCGAGGGGGAAACGTCTCGACATTCCAATCTGTACCCCTGGGATTCTACTTGTAGGATCCAGGGGTCCTGTACGGTCCCAGCGTCATGCTGAGAGCTTGGCAGAAGCGTTGGAAGGCTTCTGTTCCTGGGAATGGGCTGCCTGCTGCAGTCTTCTTCCCTTTCCTCTATCCCTGGGCAGATATGACTCTTATAGGGACGAAAGGACTGAGGCTGAAAAGACGGTGTCTTTTTCTGCAGAGATGTGACTTAGGGTAAAAACGGTGGATTTTCCAGCAGTTGCCGTGGCCACCAGGTCCGATGGACCGACCCCAAATAACTCCTCTTCCTTTATACGGCAATACACCTTTGTGCCGTTTGGAATCTGCATCACCTGACCACTGTCGTGTCCATAAACATCTTCTGGCAGATATGGACATCGCACTTACTCTTGATGCCAGAGTGCAAATATCCCTCTGTGCATCTCGCATACATAGAAATGCATCCTTTAAATGCTCTATAGTCAATAAAATACTGTCCCTGTCAAGGGTATCAATATTTTTAGTCAGGGAATCCGACCAAGCCACCCCAGCTCTGCACATCCAGGCTGAGGCGATCGCTGGTCGCAGTATAACACCAGTCTGTGTGTATATACTTTTTATGATATTTTCCAGCCTCCTGTCAGCTGGCTCCTTGATGACGGCCCTATCTATAGACGGTACCGCCACTTGTTTTGATAAGCGTGTGAGCGCCTTATCCACCCTAAGGGGTGTTTCCCAACGCGCCCTAACTTCTGGCGGGAAAGGGTATACCGCCAATAAATTTCTATCGGGGGGAACCCACGCATCATCACACACTTCATTTAATTTATCTGATTCAGGAAAAACTACAGGTAGTTTTTTCACATCCCACATAATACCCTCTTTTGTGGTACTTGTAGTATCAGAAATATGTAACACCTCCTTCATTGCCCTTAACAAGTAACGTGTGGCCCTAAAGGGAAATACGTTTGTTTCTTCACCGTCGACACTGAAATCAGTGTCCGTGTCTGTGTCTGTCGACCGACTGAGGTAAAAGGACGTTTTAACGCCCCTGACGGTGTTTGAGACGCCTGGACAGGTACTAATTTGTTTGCCAGCCGTCTCATGTCGCCAACCGACCTTGCAGCGTGTTGACATTATCACGTAATTCCATAAATAAGCCATAAATTCCGGTGTCGACTCCCTAGAGAGTGACATCACCATTACAGGCAATTTGCTCCGCCTCCTCACCAACATCGTCCTCATACATGTCGACACACACGTACCGACATATAGCACACACACACAGGGAATGCTCTGATAGAGGACAGGACCCCACTAGCCCCTTGGGGAGACAGAGGGAGAGTTTGCCAGCACACACCAAAGCGCTATATTTTACAGGGATAGCCTTATAATAAGTGCTCCCTTATAGCTGCTTTTATAAAATCACAATTTCGCCAAATTTTGCCCCCCCTCTCTTGATTTAACCCTGTTTCTGTAGTGCAGTGCAGGGGAGAGCCTGGGAGCCTTCCTGACCAGCGGAACTGTGTGAGGAAATGGCGCTGTGTGCTGAGGAGATAGGCCCCGCCCCCTTTTCGGCGGGCTCGTCTCCCGCTTAAAAATGGATTCTGGCAGGGGTTAAATATCTCCATATAGCCCCGGAGGCTATATGTGAGGTATTTTTTGCCAAAAAAAGGATTTTCATTGCTGCCCAGGGCGCCCCCCCCCCAGCGCCCTGCACCCTCAGTGACTGCCGTGTGAAGTGTGCTGAGAGCAATGGCGCACAGCTGCAGTGCTGTGCGCTACCTTAAGAAGACTGAGGAGTCTTCTGCCGCCGATTCTGGACCTTCTTCTCTTTTCAGCATCTGCAAGGGGGCCGGCGGCGAGGCTCCGGTGACCATCCAGGCTGTACCTGTGATCGTCCCTCTGGAGCTAATGTCCAGTAGCCAAAGAAGCCAATCCATCCTGCACGCAGGTGAGTTCACTTCTTCTCCCCTAAGTCCCTCGATGCAGTGATCCTGTTGCCAGCAGGACTCACTGTAAAATAAAAAACCTAAGCTAAACTTTTCTAAGCAGCTCTTTAGGAGAGCCACCTAGATTGCACCCTTCTCGGCCGGGCACAAAAACCTAACTGAGGCTTGGAGGAGGGTCATAGGGGGAGGAGCCAGTGCACACCACCTGATCCTAAAGCTTTACTTTTTGTGCCCTGTCTCCTGCGGAGCCGCTATCCCCCATGGTCCTTTCAGGAACCCCAGCATCCACTAGGACGATAGAGAAATTAACCCTAGTGTGAATGTGTGTGCGTGTAAATGTGATAGGGAACATAGATTGTAAGCACCACTGGGGCAGGGACTGATGTGAATGGTCAAATATTCTCTGTAAAGCGCTGAGCAATATGTGAGCGCTATATAAATAACTAGTAATAATTATGTTGTTTTGGAGTATCTTCATGTTTTTTTCCCCCCATTTATTTATTCATCAGAGCATATACATGACATATCAGATGATAGGACAAAGATCAAAAGTATAATAAGTACATAAATAATTTAAGGAAAGCAACAATTCAAAGGGAACCACAGAAAGCATTGAAATATAGTAATGTGCAGATACTATAAATCAGTTAAAAGTATGCAGTTCCCCCACCTATGCATGGTTGGCAGTCTCCCCCCTCTAGCCCCGGCCGGATCCATTCCCCAATACAGAGCAACATTTAGCTTGAGTCTTCATGTTTTAATGGAGAATGCAGGCTCCGCTCTCGCAAGACTCAAAGGTAAGTATCACAGCCTGTACTATAATATATCACTCACCACAGAGCATTGTAGTGACCACCACCTAATACAAAGAGCATCAGTGACCACCATATACTACAGACAGCATTAGTGACTGCCAAATGATACAGAGAGCATCAGTGACTGCCATATGATACAGAGAGCATCTGTGACGTCACATAATATAGAGAGCATCAGTGGCGCCAAACAATACAAAAAGTAGTACATTAACCTGCTAATTAACCCCCTTTCTCTGACGTCCTAAGTGGATGCTGGGACTCCGTAAGGACCATGGGGAATAGCGGCTCCGCAGGATACTGGGCACAACTATAAAGAAAGCTTTAGGCTACTGGTGTGCACTGGCTCCTCCCACTATGACCCTCCTCCAGACTTCAGTTAGAATCTTGTGCCCGGCTGAGCTGGATGCACACTAGGGGCTCTCCTGAGCTCCTAGAAAGAAAGTATATTTAGGTTTTTTATTTTACAGTGAAATCTGCTGGCAACAGACTCACTGCAGCGAGGGACTAAGGGGAGAAGAAGCGAACCTACCTAACAGGTGGTAGTTTGGGCTTCTTAGGCTACTGGACACCATTAGCTCCAGAGGGATCGACCGCAGGACCCGACCTTGATGTTCGTTCCCGGAGCCGCGCCGCCGTCCCCCTTACAGAGCCAGAAGCATGAAGAGGTCCGGAAAATCGGCGGCAGAAGACTTCGGTCTTCACCAAGGTAGCGCACAGCACTGCAGCTGTGCGCCATTGCTCCTCATGTACACCTCACACTCCGGTCACTGACGGGTGCAGGGCGCTGGGGGGGGGGCGCCCTGAGGGCAATATTACACACCTTGGCTGGCAAATATACACCATATATAGTCCCAGAGGCTATATAGGTGTAAATTAATACCCCTGCCAGAGTTTCAAAAACGCGGGAGAAGTCCGCCGAAAAAGGGGCGGGGCTAACTCCCTCAGCACACTGGTGCCATTTTTCCCTCACAGCTCCGCTGGAAGGAAGCTCCCTGGCTCTCCCCTGCAGTCTACAACTACAGAAGGGTAAAAAAGAGAGGGGGGGCACTAAATTTAGGCGCAGTATATATATATATATATATATATATATATATATAGCAGCTATAAGGGGATATAATTCAGTTAGTCCCTGTATTATATAGCGCTCTGGTGTGTGCTGGCATACTCTCTCTCTGTCTCCCCCAAAGGGCTTTGTGGGGTCCTGTCCTCTGTCAGAGCATTCCCTGTGTGTATGCGGTGTGTCGGTACGGCTGTGTCGACATGTTTGATGAGGAGGCTTATGTGGAGGCGGAGCAAATGCCTGTAAATGTGATGTCACCCCCTGCGGGGTCGACACCTGAGTGCAGGCCCGGTGCTACCCGCTCAGCGAAGGGATGCAGTGCAGGGAGGCGCTGGGACGGATAGGCGCTTCCACTGCTCTGCATCCCTTCCCTGCTGCGCCGTCCTGTCCCCCCTGCTGCTGCTGCCACTGCTGTGTCTGTCACTGTATGACAGGCACTGGCAGCGGGCACCTGCAGCATGATACGCCTCCTCCCTCCCCTCACCTCATCTCATCTGTGTGACTGTGAGAGCGCCGAGTACGGACAGAAGGGGGCGGAGCTACACGGGCCGATAGGGGGCGTGGCTAAACGGCCCATAAGGGGGCGGAGCTACACGGACCTGGCTGCTGTACAGAGGGAGACTGGATTAGGTAAGTGGAGGGTGAGAGAGAAGTGTGTGTGTGTGTGTGTGTGTGTGTGTGTGTGTGTGTGGTGGGTGTGTATGTGTGTGTATATATGTGTGAAGTGTGTGTGTGTGTGTGTGTGTGTGTGTGTGTGTGAGGTATGTCTGTGCGCGCGCTCTATGGACGCCACTACTGGGGGGGCATTACATATAAGGACGCTATTACTACAGGGGGGCATTACGTGTAACAACGCTACTACTGGGGGGGCCATTACGTGTAAGGACGCTAATACTACTGGGGGTGCACTACGTATAAGGACGCTACTACTATTGGGGGGTAGTACGTATAAGGACGCGTCTACTACTGGGGGTGCACTACGTATAAGGACGCTACTACAACTGGGGGGGGGGGCATTACGTATAAGGACGCTACTACTACTAGGGCAGAATTATGCATATGGACGCTTCTACTACTGGGGGTGCACTACTTATAAGGACGCTACTACAACTGGAGGGGGCATTACGTATAAGGACGCTACTACTACTAGAGATGAGCGGGTTCGGTTTCTCTGAAACCGAACCCGCACGAACTTCATGTTTTTTTTACGGGTCCGAGCAGACTCGGATCCTCCCGCCTTGCTCGGTTAACCCGAGCGCGCCCGAACGTCATCATGACGCTGTCGGATTCTCGCGAGACTCGGATTCTATATAAGGAGCCGCGCGTCGCCGCCATTTTCACACGTGCATTGAGATTGATAGGGAGAGGACGTGGCTGGCGTCCTCTCCATTAGAAATTAGATTAGAAGAGAGAGAGAGATTGTGCAGAGTCAGACAGAGTTTACCACAGTGACCAGTGCAGTTGTTGTTAGTTAACTTTTATTTATTTTAATATAATATATCCGTTCTCTGCTATATCCGTTCTCTGCCTGAAAAAAAACGATACACAGCAGCAGCCAGTCACACAGTGTGACTCAGTCTGTGTGCACTCAGCTCAGCCCAGTGTGCTGCACATCAATGTATAAAAGGCAAAGCTTATAATAATTGTGGGGGAGACTGGGGAGCACTGCAGGTTGTTATAGCAGGAGCCCCCAGGAGTACATAATATTATATTAATTTAAAATTAAACAGTGCACACTTTTGCTGCAGGAGTGCCACTGCCAGTGTGACTAGTGGTGACCAGTGCCTGACCACCAGTATAGTAGTATATTGTTGTATGTATTGTATACTATCTCTTTATCAACCAGTCTATATTAGCAGCAGACACAGTACAGTGCGGTAGTTCACGGCTGTGGCTACCTCTGTGTCGGCAGTCGGAACTCGGCAGGCAGTCCGTCCATCCATAATTGTATTACAATATATACCACCTAACCGTGGTATTTTTTTTTCTTTCTTTATACCGTCGTCATAGTGTCATACTAGTTGTTACGAGTATACTACTATCTCTTTATCAACCAGTGTACAGTGCGGTAGTTCACGGCTGTGGCTACCTCTGTGTCGGCAGTCGGCAGGCAGTCCGTCCATCCATAATTGTATTATTATTATAATATATACCACCTAACTGTGGTATTTTTTTTTCTTTCTTTATACCGTCGTCATAGTGTCATACTAGTTGTTACGAGTATACTACTATCTCTTTATCAACCAGTGTACAGTGCGGTAGTTCACGGCTGTGGCTACCTCTGTGTCGGCAGTCGGCAGGCAGTCCGTCCATCCATAATTGTATTATTATTATAATATATACCACCTAACCGTGGGTTTTTTTTCATTCTTTATACCGTCGTCATAGTGTCATACTAGTTGTTACGAGTATACTACTATCTCTTTATCAACCAGTGTACAGTGCGGTAGTTCACGGCTGTGGCTACCTCTGTGTCGGCAGTCGGCAGGCAGTCCGTCCATCCATAATTGTATTATTATTATAATATATACCACCTAACTGTGGTATTTTTTTTTCTTTCTTTATACCGTCGTCATAGTGTCATACTAGTTGTTACGAGTATACTACTATCTCTTTATCAACCAGTGTACAGTGCGGTAGTTCACGGCTGTGGCTACCTCTGTGTCGGCAGTCGGCAGGCAGTCCGTCCATCCATAATTGTATTATTATTATAATATATACCACCTAACTGTGGTATTTTTTTTTCTTTCTTTATACCGTCGTCATAGTGTCATACTAGTTGTTACGAGTATACTACTATCTCTTTATCAACCAGTGTACAGTGCGGTAGTTCACGGCTGTGGCTACCTCTGTGTCGGCAGTCGGCAGGCAGTCCGTCCATCCATAATTGTATTATTATTATAATATATACCACCTAACCGTGGTTTTTTTATACCACCTAACCGTGGCAGTCCGTCCATAATTGTATACTAGTATCCAATCCATCCATCTCCATTGTTTACCTGAGGTGCCTTTTAGTTCTGCCTATAAAATATGGAGAACAAAAAAGTTGAGGTTCCAAAATTAGGGAAAGATCAAGATCCACTTCCACCTCGTGCTGAAGCTGCTGCCACTAGTCATGGCCGAGACGATGAAATGCCAGCAACGTCGTCTGCCAAGGCCGATGCCCAATGTCATAGTACAGAGCATGTCAAATCCAAAACACCAAATATCAGAAAAAAAAGGACTCCAAAACCTAAAATAAAATTGTCGGAGGAGAAGCGTAAACTTGCCAATATGCCATTTACCACACGGAGTGGCAAGGAACGGCTGAGGCCCTGGCCTATGTTCATGGCTAGTGGTTCAGCTTCACATGAGGATGGAAGCACTCAGCCTCTCGCTAGAAAACTGAAAAGACTCAAGCTGGCAAAAGCACCGCAAAGAACTGTGCGTTCTTTGAAATCCCAAATCCACAAGGAGAGTCCAATTGTGTCGTTTGCGATGCCTGACCTTCCCAACACTGGACGTGAAGAGCATGCGCCTTCCACTATTTGCATGCCCCCTGCAAGTGCTGGAAGGAGCACCCGCAGTCCAGTTCCTGATAGTCAGATTGAAGATGTCAGTGTTGAAGTACACCAGGATGAGGAGGATATGGGTGTTGCTGGCGCTGGGGAGGAAATTGACCAGGAGGATTCTGATGGTGAGGTGGTTTGTTTAAGTCAGGCACCCGGGGAGACACCTGTTGTCCGTGGGAGGAATATGGCCGTTGACATGCCAGGTGAAAATACCAAAAAAATCAGCTCTTCGGTGTGGAGGTATTTCACCAGAAATGCGGACAACAGGTGTCAAGCCGTGTGTTCCCTTTGTCAAGCTGTAATAAGTAGGGGTAAGGACGTTAACCACCTCGGAACATCCTCCCTTATACGTCACCTGCAGCGCATTCATAATAAGTCAGTGACAAGTTCAAAAACTTTGGGTGACAGCGGAAGCAGTCCACTGACCAGTAAATCCCTTCCTCTTGTAACCAAGCTCACGCAAACCACCCCACCAACTCCCTCAGTGTCAATTTCCTCCTTCCCCAGGAATGCCAATAGTCCTGCAGGCCATGTCACTGGCAAGTCTGACGAGTCCTCTCCTGCCTGGGATTCCTCCGATGCATCCTTGCGTGTAACGCCTACTGCTGCTGGCGCTGCTGTTGTTGCCGCTGGGAGTCGATGGTCATCCCAGAGGGGAAGTCGTAAGCCCACTTGTACTACTTCCAGTAAGCAATTGACTGTTCAACAGTCCTTTGCGAGGAAGATGAAATATCACAGCAGTCATCCTACTGCAAAGCGGATAACTGAGTCCTTGACAACTATGTTGGTGTTAGACGTGCGTCCGGTATCCGCCGTTAGTTCACAGGGAACTAGACAATTTATTGAGGCAGTGTGCCCCCGTTACCAAATACCATCTAGGTTCCACTTCTCTAGGCAGGCGATACCGAGAATGTACACGGACGTCAGAAAAAGACTCACCAGTGTCCTAAAAAATGCAGTTGTACCCAATGTCCACTTAACCACGGACATGTGGACAAGTGGAGCAGGGCAGGGTCAGGACTATATGACTGTGACAGCCCACTGGGTAGATGTATGGACTCCCGCCGCAAGAACAGCAGCGGCGGCACCAGTAGCAGCATCTCGCAAACGCCAACTCTTTCCTAGGCAGGCTACGCTTTGTATCACCGCTTTCCAGAATACGCACACAGCTGAAAACCTCTTACGGCAACTGAGGAAGATCATCGCGGAATGGCTTACCCCAATTGGACTCTCCTGTGGATTTGTGGCATCGGACAACGCCAGCAATATTGTGTGTGCATTAAATATGGGCAAATTCCAGCACGTCCCATGTTTTGCACATACCTTGAATTTGGTGGTGCAGAATTTTTTAAAAAACGACAGGGGCGTGCAAGAGATGCTGTCGGTGGCCAGAAAAATTGCGGGACACTTTCGGCGTACAGGCACCACGTACAGAAGACTGGAGCACCACCAAAAACTACTGAACCTGCCCTGCCATCATCTGAAGCAAGAAGTGGTAACGAGGTGGAATTCAACCCTCTATATGCTTCAGAGGTTGGAGGAGCAGCAAAAGGCCATTCAAGCCTATACAATTGAGCACGATATAGGAGATGGAATGCACCTGTCTCAAGTGCAGTGGAGAATGATTTCAACGTTGTGCAAGGTTCTGATGCCCTTTGAACTTGCCACACGTGAAGTCAGTTCAGACACTGCCAGCCTGAGTCAGGTCATTCCCCTCATCAGGCTTTTGCAGAAGAAGCTGGAGGCATTGAAGAAGGAGCTAACACGGAGCGATTCCGCTAGGCATGTGGGACTTGTGGATGCAGCCCTTAATTCGCTTAACAAGGATTCACGGGTGGTCAATCTGTTGAAATCAGAGCACTACATTTTGGCCACCGTGCTCGATCCTAGATTTAAAGCCTACCTTGGATCTCTCTTTCCGGCAGACACAGGTCTGCTGGGGTTGAAAGACCTGCTGGTGACAAAATTGTCAAGTCAAGCGGAACGCGACCTGTCAACATCTCCTCCTTCACATTCTCCCGCAACTGGGGGTGCGAGGAAAAGGCTCAGAATTCCGAGCCCACCCGCTGGCGGTGATGCAGGGCAGTCTGGAGCGACTGCTGATGCTGACATCTGGTCCGGACTGAAGGACCTGACAACGATTACGGACATGTCGTCTACTGTCACTGCATTGGAATGGTGGAGGATTATATGAGTGACCGCATCCAAGTAGGCACGTCACACAGTCCGTACTTATACTGGCAGGAAAAAGAGGCAATTTGGAGGCCCTTGCACAAACTGGCTTTATTCTACCTAAGTTGCCCTCCCACAAGTGTGTACTCCGAAAGAGTGTTTAGTGCCGCCGCTCACCTTGTCAGCAATCGGCGTACGAGGTTACATCCAGAAAATGTGGAGAAGATGATGTTCATTAAAATGAATTATAATCAATTCCTCCGCGGAGACATTGACCAGCAGCAATTGCCTCCACAAAGTACACAGGGAGCTGAGATGGTGGATTCCAGTGGGGACGAATTGATAATCTGTGAGGAGGGGGATGTACACGGTGATATATCGGAGGGTGAAGATGAGGTGGACATCTTGCCTCTGTAGAGCCAGTTTGTGCAAGGAGAGATTAATTGCTTCTTTTTTGGGGGGGGTCCAAACCAACCCGTCATATCAGTCACAGTCGTGTGGCAGACCCTGTCACTGAAATGATGGGTTGGTTAAAGTGTGCATGTCCTGTTTTGTTTATACAACATAAGGGTGGGTGGGAGGGCCCAAGGATAATTCCATCTTGCACCTCTTTTTTCTTTTCTTTTTCTTTGCATCATGTGCTGATTGGGGAGGGTTTTTTGGAAGGGACATCCTGCGTGACACTGCAGTGCCACTCCTAGATGGGCCCGGTGTTTGTGTCGGCCACTAGGGTCGCTTATCTTTCTCACACAGTCAGCTACCTCATTGCGCCTCTTTTTTTCTTTGCGTCATGTGCTGTTTGGGGAGGGTTTTTTGGAAGGGACATCCTGCGTGACACTGCAGTGCCACTCCTAGATGTGCCCGGTGTTTGTGTCGGCCACTAGGGTCGCTAATCTTACTCACACAGTCAGCTACCTCATTGCGCCTCTTTTTTTCTTTGCGTCATGTGCTGTTTGGGGAGGGTTTTTTGGAAGGGCCATCCTGCGTGACACTGCAGTGCCACTCCTAGATGGGCCCGGTGTTTGTGTCGGCCACTAGGGTCGCTAATCTTACTCACACAGCTACCTCATTGCGCCTCTTTTTTTCTTTGCGTCATGTGCTGTTTGGGGAGGGTTTTTTGGAAGGGACATCCTGCGTGACACTGCAGTGCCACTCCTAGATGGGCCCGGTGTTTGTGTCGGCCACTAGGGTCGCTTATCTTTCTCACACAGCTACCTCATTGCGCCTCTTTTTTTCTTTGCGTCATGTGCTGTTTGGGGAGGGTTTTTTGGAAGGGACATCCTGCGTGACACTGCAGTGCCACTCCTAGATGGGCCCGGTGTTTGTGTCGGCCACTAGGGTCGCTTATCTTTCTCACACAGTCAGCTACCTCATTGCGCCTCTTTTTTTCTTTGCGTCATGTGCTGTTTGGGGAGGGTTTTTTGGAAGGGACATCCTGCGTGACACTGCAGTGCCACTCCTAGATGGGCCCGGTGTTTGTGTCGGCCACTAGGGTCGCTTATCTTACTCACACAGCGACCTCGGTGCAAATTTTAGGACTAAAAATAATATTGTGAGGTGTGATGTGTTCAGAATAGGCTGAAAATGAGTGTAAATTATGTTTTTTGAGGTTAATAATACTTTGGGATCAAAATTACCCCCAAATTCTATGATTTAAGCTGTTTTTTAGGGTTTTTTGAAAAAAACACCCGAATCCAAAACACACCCGAATCCGACAAAAAAAATTCGGTGAGGTTTTGCCAAAACGCGTTCGAACCCAAAACACGGCCGCGGAACCGAACCCAAAACCAAAACACAAAACCCGAAAAATTTCAGGCGCTCATCTCTAACTACTACTAGGGGGAATTACGTATAAGGACGCTACTACTACTGGGGGTGCACTACGTATAAGGACGCTACTACAACTGGAGCGGGCATTACGTATAAGGACGCTACTACAACTGGAGGGGGCATTACGTATAAGGACGCTACTACTA
Source organism: Pseudophryne corroboree (assembly GCF_028390025.1). Classification (NCBI taxonomy): domain Eukaryota; kingdom Metazoa; phylum Chordata; class Amphibia; order Anura; family Myobatrachidae; genus Pseudophryne; species Pseudophryne corroboree. The sequence continues at coordinate 418,650,476 of NC_086444.1, read as the reverse complement.
CTAGGGGGAATTACGTATAAGGACGCTTCTACTACTGGGGGTGCACTACGTATAAGGATGCTACTACTGGAGGGGGCATTACGCATAAGGACGCTACTACTACTGGGGGTGCATTACGTATAAGGACGCTACTACAACTGGAGGGGGCATTACGTATAAGAATGCTACTACTACTAGGGGGAATTACGTATAAGGACGCTTCTACTACTGGGGGTTCACTACGTACAAGGACGCTACTACTTGGGGGGGCATTATGTATAAGGACGCTACTACTACTGGGGGTGCATTATGCATAAGGATGCTACTCCTACTGGGGGGGCATTATGCATAAGGATGCTACTACTACTGGGGGGCATTATGCATAAGGATGCTACTACTACTGGGGGGCATTATGCATAAGGATGCTACTACTACTGGGGGTGCACTATGTAGAAGGACGCTACTACTACTGGGGGGCATTACATATAAGGACGCTACTACTACGGGTGGGGCATTATGTATAAGATGAATAAGATTGTGCTACATTGTGGCGTAATTTTGAATGGGGGTACTATTGTGTGGCTATGCCCCTTACTTGTGAGACTACACCCCTTTTCCCGGCGCGCGCCAAAGGAATATGGGAGGGCGCAAATTTATAGTTTGCAGGGGGGCGCCGAACACCCTAGCACCGGCCCTGCCTGAGTGGATGGTTCTGTGGAAGGAATTACGCGACAGTGTCGACTCCTTGCATAAAAGGTTTGACGACATACCTACTATGGGACAGCCAGCTTCTCAGCCTGTGCCTGCCCAGGCGTCTCAAAAGCCATCAGGGGCTCTAAAACGCCCGCTACCTCAGATGGCAGACACAGATGTCGACACGGATACTGACTCCAGTGTCGATGACGATGAGACTAATGTAACTTCCAATAGGGCCACACGTTACATGATTGAGGCAATGAAAAATGTGTTGCACATTTCTGATGTTACCCCCGGTACCACAAAAAAGGGTATTATGTTTGGAGAGAAAAACCTACCAGTAGCTTTTCCTCCATCTGAGGAGTTAAATGACGTGTGTGAAGAAGCGTGGGCTTCTCCTGATAAGAAACTGGTAATTTCTAAGAGGTTACTAATGGCGTACCCTTTCCCGCCAGAGGATAGGTCATGCTGGGAAACATCCCCTAGGGTGGATAAAGCGCTCACACGCTTGTCAAAGAAGGTGGCACTACCGTCTCCGGATATGGCCGCCCTGAAGGAATCTGCTGATAGAAAGCAGGAGGCTATCCTGAAGTCTATATATACACACACAGGTGTTATACTGAGACCAGCTATTGCGTCAGCATGGATGTGCAGTGCTGCAGCTGCGTGGTCAGATTCCCTGTCGGAAAATATTGATACCCTAGACAGGGACACTATATTGCTAACCGTAGAGCATATTAAAGACACACTTTTATACATGAGGGATGCACAAAGGGATATTTGCCGGCTGGCATCCAAAATTAGTGCAATGTCCATTTCTGCCAGGAGAGGGTTATGGACTCGGCAGTGGACAGGAGATGCAGATTCCAAAAGGCACATGGAAGTTCTGCCTTATAAGGGTGAGGAGTTGTTCGGGGATGGTCTCTCGGACCTCGTTTCCACAGCAACAGCTGGGAAGTCTACATTTTTACCCCATGTTCCCTCACAGCCAAAGAAAGCACCGTATTATCAGGTACAGTCCTTTCGGCCCAATAGGGGCAAGCGGGTTAAGGGCGCGTCCTTTCTGCCCAGAGGCAGAGGTAGGGGGAAAAAGCTGCAGCATACAGCCAGTTCCCAGGAGCAAAAGTCCTCCCCCGCCGTTTCCTCAAATCTGCCTTACCAACCACTCCCTCAGGCAGGGAGGCAGTGTTACGGGCAATTCACAAGCTGTATTCACAACAGGTGATAGTAAAGGTGCCCCTACTTCAACAAGGACGGGGTTACTATTCCACAATGTTTGTGGTACCGAAACCGGACGGTTCGGTGAGACCCATTTTAAATTTTAAATCCTTGAACACATATATAAAAAAATTCAAGTTCAAGATGGAATCGCTCAGGGCGATTATTGCAAGCCTGGACGAGGGGGATTACATGGTATCACTGGACATCAAGGATGCTTACCTGCATGTCCCCATTTACCATCCTCACCAGGAGTACCTCAGATTTGTGGTACAGGATTGTCATTACCAATTCCAGACGTTGCCGTTCGGTCTATCCACGGCTCCGAGGGTCTTTACCAAGGTAATGGCCGAAATGATGATACTCCTTCGAAAGAAGGGAGTTTTAATTATCCCGTACTTGGACGATCTCCTGATAAAGGCGAGGTCCAGGGAGCAGTTGTTGGTCGGGGTAGCACTATCTCGGGAGGTGCTACAACAGCACGGCTGGGTTCTAAATATTCCAAAGTCACAGCTGATCCCTACGACACGTCTACTGTTCCTGGGGATGGTTCTGGACACAGAACAGAAAAAAGTGTTTCTCCCGGAGGAGAAGGCCAAGGAGCTGTCATCTCTAGTCAGAGGCCTCCTAAAACCAAAACAGGTGTCGGTGCATCACTGCACGCGGATCCTGGGAAAGATGGTAGCTTCCTACGAAGCAATTCCATTCGGCAGGTTCCATGCAAGAACTTTTCAGTGGGACCTGTTGGACAAGTGGTCCGGATCGCATCTTCAGATGCATCGGCTGATAACCCTGTCTGCAAGGACCAGGGTGTCTCTGCTGTGGTGGCTGCAGAGTGCTCATCTTCAAGAAGGCCGCAGATTCGGCATACAGGACTGGGTCCTGGTGACCACGGATGCCAGCCTTCGAGGCTGGGGGGCAGTCACACAGGGAAGAAACTTCCAAGGACTATGGTCAAGTCAGGAGACTTCCCTGCACATAAATATTCTGGAACTGAGGGCCATTTACAATGCCCTAAGTCAGGCAAAACCCCTGCTTCAAAACCAGCCGGTACTGATCCAGTCAGACAACATCACGGCGGTCGCCCATGTAAACCGACAGGGCGGCACAAGAAGCAGGACGGCGATGGCAGAAGCCACAAGGATTCTCCGATGGGCGGAAAATCACGTGTTAGCACTGTCAGCAGTGTTCATTCCGGGAGTGGACAACTGGGAAGCAGACTTCCTCAGCAGGCACGACCTCCACCCGGGAGAGTGGGGACTTCATCCAGAAGTCTTCCAACTGATTGTAAACCGTTGGGAAACGCCACAGGTGGACATGATGGCGTCCCGCCTAAACAAAAAGCTAGAAAGATATTGCGCCAGGTCGGGAGACCCTCAGGCGATAGCTGTGGACGCTCTAGTGACACCGTGGGTGTACCGGTCGGTTTATGTGTTCCCTCCTCTTCCTCTCATACCAAAGGTACTGAGGATAATAAGGAGAAGAGGAGTAAGAACTATACTCATTGTTCCGGATTGGCCAAGAAGAGCTTGGTACCCGGAACTTCAAGAAATGATCTCAGAGGACCCATGGCCTCTGCCGCTCAGACAGGACCTGCTACAGCAGGGGCCCTGTCTGTTCCAAGAATTACCGCGGCTGCGTTTGACGGCATGGCGGTTGAACACCGGATCCTGAAGGAAAAAGGCATTCCGGAGGAAGTCATTCCTACGCTGATTAAAGCTAGGAAAGAAGTTACCGCAAACCATTATCACCGCATTTGGCGAAAATATGTTGCGTGGTGTGAGGCCAGGAAGGCCCCAACGGAGGAATTTCAGCTGGGTCGATTTCTGCACTTCCTGCAGTCAGGGGTGACTATGGGCCTAAAATTGGGTTCCATTAAGGTCCAGATTTCGGCCCTATAGATTTTCTTCCAGAGAGAACTGGCTTCACTACCTGAAATTCAGACTTTTGTTGAGGGAGTGCTGCATATTCAGCCCCCTTTTGTGCCTCCAATGGCACCTTGGGATCTCAACGTGGTGTTGGATTTCCTAAAGTCACATTGGTTTGAGCCACTAAAAACCGTGGATTTGAAATATCTCACGTGGAAAGTGGTCATGTTGTTGGCCTTGGCTTCGGCCAGACGTGTATCAGAATTGGCGGCTTTGTCATGTAAAAGCCCTTATCTGATTTTCCATATGGATAGGGCAGAATTGAGGACTCGTCCCCAGTTTCTCCCTAAAGTGGTATCAGCTTTTCATCTGAACCAACCTATCGTGGTGCCTGCGGCTACTAAAGACTTGGAGGCTTCCAAGTTGTTGGACGTAGTCAGGGCCCTGAAAGTCTATATTTCCAGGACAGCTGGAGTCAGAAAGACTGACTCGCTATTTATCCTGTATGCGCCCAACAAGTTGGGTGCACCTGCTTCAAAGCAGACTATTGCTCGCTGGATCTGTAGTACGATTCAGCTTGCACATTCGGCGGCTGGACTGCCGCATCCTAAATCAGTGAAAGCCCATTCCACGAGGAAGGTGGGCTCTTCTTGGGCGGCTGCCCGAGGGGTCTCTGCTCTACAACTTTGCCGAGCAGCTACTTGGTCGGGATCAAACACATTTGCAAAATTCTACAAGTTTGACACCCTGGCTGAGGAGGACCTAGAGTTTGCCCATTCGGTGCTGCAGAGTCATCCGCACTCTCCCGCCCGTTTGGGAGCTTTGGTATAATCCCCATGGTTCTTACGGAGTCCCAGCATCCACTTAGGACGTCAGAGAAAATAAGAACTTACTCACCGGTAATTCTATTTCTCGTAGTCCGTAGTGGATGCTGGGCGCCCATCCCAAGTGCGGATTGTCTGCAATACTTGTATATAGTTATTGTTTAACTAAAGGGTTATTGTTGAGCCATCTGTTGAGAGGCTCAGTTGTTATCATACTGTTAACTGGGTATTGTATCACGAGTTATACGGTGTGATTGGTGTGGCTGGTATGAGTCTTACCCGGGATTCAAAATCCTTCCTTATTGTGTCAGCTCTTCCGGGCACAGTATCCTAACTGAAGTCTGGAGGAGGGTCATAGTGGGAGGAGCCAGTGCACACCAGTAGTCTAAAGCTTTCTTTATAGTTGTGCCCAGTCTCCTGCGGAGCCGCTATTCCCCATGGTCCTTACGGAGTCCCAGCATCCACTATGGACTACGAGAAATAGAATTACCGGTGAGTAAATTCTTATTTAGGGGCAGATGTATTAAACCTTGGAGAATGATAAAGTGTAGCGAGATAAACTACCAACCAATCAGCTCCTACCTTTCATTTTTTAAACACAGACTGCAACATGGCAGTTAGGAGCTGATTGGTTGTTACTTTATCTCTGTACACTCTATCAGTCTCAAAGGCTTAGTACATCTTCCCTATCAAAACATATCTGTGGCATATCTCACAGAACCACCCATTTTCAGGAGGTGCCCGCAAATATTAAGTACCATTCAGATATACACTGCTCAAAAAAATAAAAGGGAACACTTAAACAACACAATGTAACTCCAAGTCAATCACACTCCTGTGAAATCAAAATGTCCACTTAGGAAGCAACACTGATTGACAATCAATTTCACATGCTGTTGTGCAAATGGAATAGACTACAGGTGGAAATTATAGGCAATTAGCAAGACACCCCCAATAAAGGAGTTGTTCTGCAGGTGGTGACCACAGACCACTTCTCAGCTCCTATGCTTTCTGGCTGATGTTTTGGTCACTTTTGAAAGCTGGCGGTGCTTTCACTCTAGTGGTAGCATGAGACGGAGTCTACAACCCACACAAGTGGCTCAGGCAGTGCAGCTCATCCAGGATGGCACATCAATGCGAGCTGTGGCAAGAAGGTTTGTTGTGTCTCTCAGCGTAGTGTCCAGAGCATGGAGGCGCTACCAGGAGACTGGCACTGCCAGAGACCTGCAAAATGACCTCCAGCAAGCCACAAATGTGCATGTGTCTATTCAAACGATCAGAAACAGACTCCATGAGGGTGGTATGAGGGCCCGACGTCCACAGGTGTGGGTTGTGCTTACAGCCCAACACCGTGCAGGACGTTTGGCATTTGCCAGAGAACACCAAGATTGACAAATTCGCCACTGGCGCCTTGTGCTCTTCACAGATAAAAGCAGGTTCTCACTGAGCACATGTGACAGAGTCTGGAGACGCCAAGGAGAACGTTCTGCTGCCTGCAACATCCTCCAGCATGACCGGTTTGGCAGTGGGTCAGTAATGGTGTGGGGTGGCATTTCTTTGGGGGGCCGCACAACCCACCATGTGCTCGCCAGAGGTAGCCTGACTGCCATTAGGTACCGAGATGAGATCCTCAGAACCCTTGTGAGACCATATGCTGGTGCGGTTGACCCTGGGTTCCTCCTAATGCAAGACAATGCTAGACCTCATGTGGCTGGAGTGTGTCAGCAGTTCCTGCAAGACAAAGGCATTGATGCTATGGACTGGCCCGCCCGTTCCCCAGACCTGAATCCAATTGAGCACATCTGGGACATCATGTCTCGCTCCATCCACCAACACCACGTTGCACCACAGACTGTCCAGGGGTTGGCGGATGCTTTAGTCCAGGTCTGGGAGGAGATCCCTCAGGAGACCATCCGCCACCTCATCAGGAGCATGCCCAGGCATTGTAGGGAGGTCATACAGGCACGTGGAGGCCACACACACTACTGAGCCTCATTTTGACTTATTTTAAGGACATTACATCAAAGTTGGATCAGCCTGTAGTGTGTTTTTCTCTGACGTCCTAAGTGGATGCTGGGCCTCCGTAAGGACCATGGGGAATAGCGGCTCCGCAGGAGACAGGGCACAACTAAAAGAAAGCTTTAGACTAACTGGTGTGCACTGGCTCCTCCCACTATGACCCTCCTCCAGACTTCAGTTAGAATCTTGTGCCCGGCTGAGCTGGATGCACACTAGGGGCTCTCCTGAGCTCCTAGAAAGAAAGTATATTTTAGGTTTTTTATTTTACGGTGAGATCTGCTGGCAACAGACTCACTGCAGCGAGGGACTAAGGGGAGAAGAAGCGAACCTACCTGACTGGAGATAGTTTGGGCTTCTTAGGCTACTGGACACCATTAGCTCCAGAGGGATCGAACACAGGACCCGACCTCGATCGTTCGGGTCGGAGCCGCGCCGCCGTCCCCCTTACAGAGCCAGAAGCAAGAAGTGGTCCGGAAAATTGGCGGCAGAAGACCTCGGTCTTCAACAAGGTAGCGCACAGCACTGCAGCTGTGCGCCATTGCTCCTCATGCACACCTCACACTCCGGTCACTGATGGGGGGGGGGGGCGCCCTGAGCAGCAATATAAACACCTTGGCTGGCAAATCATCACAATATATAGTCACAGAGGCTATATATGTGATAAATTACCCCTGCCAGAATTCCTGAAAAAAGCGGGAGAAGTCCGTCGGAAAAGGGGCGGGGCTAACTCCCTCAGCACACTGGCGCCATTTTTCCCTCACAGCTCCGCTGGAAGGATCGCTCCCTGGCTCTCCCCTGCAGTATCAAGCTACAAAGGGTAAAATAGAGAGGGGGGGCACTAAATTTAGGCGCAGTATAACTTATATAGCAGCTATAAGGGGAAATAATTCAGTTAATCCCTGTATTATTATAGCGCTCTGGTGTGTGCTGGCATACTCTCTCTCTGTCCCCCCAAAGGGCTTTGTGGGGTCCTGTCCTCTGTCAGAGCATTCCCTGTGTGTGTGCGGTGTGTCGGTACGGCTGTGTCGACATGTTTGATGAGGAGGCTTATGTGGAGGCGGAGCAGATGCCTATAAATGTGATGTCACCCCCTGCGGGGCCGACACCTGAGTGGATGGTTATGTGGAAGGAATTACGTGACAGTGTCGACTCCTTACATAAAAGGTTTGACGACATACCAAATATGGGACAGCCGGCTTCTCAGCCTGTGCCTGCCCAGGCGTCTCAAAAGCCATCAGGAGCTCTAAAACGCCCGCTACCTCAGATGGCAGACACAGATGTCGACACGGATACTGACTCCAGTGTCGACGACGATGAGACTAATGTAACTTCCAATAGGGCCACACGTTACATGATTGAGGCTATGAAAAATGTGTTGCACATTTCTGATGTTACCCCAGGTACCACAAAAAAGAGTATTATGTTTGGAGAGAAAAAACTACCAGTAGTTTTTCCTCCATCTGAGGAATTAAATGAAGTGTGTGAAGAAGCGTGGGCTTCCCCCGATAAGAAACTGGTCATTTCTAAAAGGTTACTAATGACGTACCCTTTCCCGCCAGAGGATAGGTCACGTTGGGAAACATCCCCTAGGGTGGATAAAGCGCTCACACGCTTGTCAAAGAAGGTGGCACTACCGTCTCCGGATACGGCCGCCCTAAAGGAGCCTGCTGATAGAAAGCAGGAAGCTATCCTGAAGTCTGTATATACACACACAGGTATTATACTGAGACCAGCTATTGCTTCAGCATGGATGTGCAGTGCTGCAGCTGCGTGGTCAGATTCCCTGTCGGAAAATATTGATACCCTAGACAGGGACACTATATTGCTAACCGTAGAGCATATTAAAGACGCAGTCTTATACATGAGAGATGCACAGAGGGATATTTGCCGGCTGGCATCTAAAATAAGTGCAATGTCCATTACTGCCAGGAGAGGGTTATGGACTCGGCAGTGGACAGGTGATGCAGATTCTAAAAGGCACATGGAAGTTTTGCCTTATAAGGGTGAGGAGTTGTTCGGGGATGGTCTCTCGGACCTCGTTTCCACAGCAACAGCTGGGAAGTCAGCATTTTTACCCCATGTTCCCTCACAGCCAAAGAAAGCACCGTATTATCAGGTACAGTCCTTTCGGCCCCATAAGGGCAAGCGGGTTAAAGGCGCGTCCTTTCTGCGCAGAGGTAGAGGGAAAAAGCTGCAGCATACAGCCAGTTCCCAGGAGCAAAAGTCCTCCCCCGCTTCCTCCAAGTCCACCGCATGACGCTGGGGCTCCACAAGCGGAGCCAGGTACGGTGGGGGCCCGTTTCAAAAACTTCAGCAATCAGTGGGCTCGCTCACGGGTGGATCCCTGGATCCTTCAAGGAGTATCTCAGGGGTACAAGCTGGAATTCGAGATGTCCCTTCCCCGCCGTTTGCTAAAATCTGCCTTGCCAACAACTCCCTCAGGCAGGGAGGCAGTGCTAGAGGCAATTCACAAGCTGTATTCCCAACAGGTGATAGTCAAGGTGCCCCTACTTCAACAAGGACGGGGCTACTATTCCACAATGTTTGTGGTACCGAAACCGGACGGTTCGGTGAGACCCATTTTAAATTTGAAATCCTTGAACACATATATAAAAAAATTCAAGTTCAAGATGGAATCGCTCAGGGCGGTTATTGCAAGCCTGGACGAGGGGGATTACATGGTATCACTGGACATCAAGGATGCTTACCTGCATGTCCCCATTTACCATCCTCACCAGGAGTACCTCAGATTTGTGGTACAGAATTGTCATTACCAATTCCAGACGTTGCCGTTTGGTCTATCCACGGCTCCGAGGGTATTTACCAAGGTAATGGCCGAAATGATGATACTCCTTCGAAAAAAGGGAGTTTTAATTATCCCGTACTTGGACGATCTCCTGATAAAGGCGAGGTCCAGGGAGCAGTTGTTGGTCGGGGTAGCACTATCTCGGGAGGTGCTACAACAGCACGGCTGGATTCTAAATATACCGAAGTCACAGCTGGTCCCTACGACACGTCTACTGTTCCTGGGAATGGTTCTGGACACAGAACAGGAAAAAGTGTTTCTCCCGGAGGAGAAGGCCAAGGAGCTGTCATCTCTAGTCAGAGGCCTCCTAAAACCAAAACAGGTGTCGGTGCAGCACTGCACGCGGATCCTGGGAAAGATGGTAGCTTCCTACGAAGCAATTCCATTCGGCAGGTTCCATGCAAGAACCTTTCAGTGGGACCTGTTGGACAAATGGTCCGGATCGCATCTTCAGATGCATCGGCTGATAACCCTGTCTCCAAGGACCAGGGTGTCTCTGCTGTGGTGGCTGCAAAGTGCTCATCTTCAAGAGGGCCGCAGATTCGGCATACAGGACTGGGTCCTGGTGACCACGGATGCCAGCCTTCGAGGCTGGGGGGCAGTCACACAGGGAAGAAACTTCCAAGGACTATGGTCGAGTCAGGAGACTTCCCTACACATAAATATTCTAGAACTGAGGGCTATTTTCAGTGCCCTAAGTCAGGCAAAACCCCTGCTTCAAAACCAGCCGGTACTGATCCAGTCAGACAACATCAAGGCAGTCGCCCATGTAAACCGACAGGGCGGCACAAGAAGCAGGACGGCGATGGCAGAAGCCACAAGGATTCTCCGATGGGCGGAAAATCACGTGTTAGCACTGTCAGCAGTGTTCATTCCGGGAGTGGACAACTGGGAAGCAGACTTCCTCAGCAGGCACGACCTCCACCCGGGAGAGTGGGGACTTCATCCAGAAGTCTTCCAACTGATTGTAAACCGTTGGGAAACGCCACAGGTGGACATGATGGCGTCCCGCCTAAGCAAAAAGCTAGAAAGATATTGCGCCAGGTCAAGAGACCCTCAGGCGATAGCTGTGGACGCTCTAGTGACACCGTGGGTGTACCGGTCGGTTTATGTGTTCCCTCCTCTTCCTCTCATACCAAAGGTACTGAGGATAATAAGGAGAAGAGGAGTAAGAACTATACTCATTGTTCCGGATTGGCCAAGAAGAGCTTGGTACCCGGAACTTCAAGAAATGATCTCAGAGGACCCATGGCCTCTGCCACTGAGACAGGACCTGCTGCAGCAGGGTCCCTGTCTGTTCCAAGACTTACCGCGGCTGCGTTTGACGGCATGGCGGTTGAACGCCGGATCCTGAAGGAAAAGGGCATTCCGGAGGAAGTCATTCCTACGCTGATTAAAGCTAGGAAAGAAGTGACCGCGAACCATTATCACCGCATTTGGCGAAAATATGTTGCGTGGTGTGAGGCCAGGAAGGCCCCAACGGAGGAATTTCAGCTGGGCCGTTTCCTGCACTTCCTACAGTCAGGGGTGACTATGGGCCTAAAATTGGGTTCCATTAAGGTCCAGATTTCGGCTCTATCGATTTTCTTCCAGAGAGAACTGGCTTCACTGCCTGAAGTTCAGACTTTTGTTAAGGGAGTGCTGCATATTCAGCCCCCTTTTGTGCCTCCAGTGGCACCTTGGGATCTCAACGTGGTGTTGGATTTCCTAAAGTCACATTGGTTTGAGCCACTTAAAACCGTGGAATTGAAATATCTCACGTGGAAAGTGGTCATGTTGTTGGCCTTGGCTTCGGCCAGGCGTGTATCAGAATTGGCGGCTTTGTCGTGTAAAAGCCCTTATCTGATTTTTCATATGGATAGGGCAGAATTGAGGACTCGTCCCCAGTTTCTCCCTAAGGTGGTATCTGCTTTTCATTTGAACCAACCTTTTGTGGTGCCTGCGGCTACTAAAGACTTGGAGGCTTCCAAGTTATTGGACGTAGTCAGGGCCCTGAAAATGTATGTTTCCAGGACAGCTGGCGTCAGAAAGACTGACTCGCTATTTATCCTGCATGCGCCCAACAAGTTGGGTGCACCTGCTTCAAAGCAGACAATTGCTCGCTGGATCTGTAGTACGATTCAGCTTGCACATTCTGCGGCTGGACTGCCGCATCCTAAATCAGTGAAAGCCCATTCCACGAGGAAGGTGGGCTCTTCTTGGGCGGCTGCCCGAGGGGTCTCGGCTTTACAACTTTGCCGAGCAGCTACTTGGTCGGGGTCAAACACATTTGCTAAATTCTACAAGTTTGACACCTGGCTGAGGAGGACCTAGAGTTTGCCCATTCGGTGCTGCAGAGTCATCCGCACTCTCCCGCCCGTTTGGGAGCTTTGGTATAATCCCCATGGTCCTTACGGAGTCCCAGCATCCACTTAGGACGTCAGAGAAAATAAGAATTTACTCACCGGTAATTCTATTTCTCGTAGTCCGTAGTGGATGCTGGGCGCCCATCCCAAGTGCGGATTGTCTGCAATACTTGTATATAGTTATTGTTTAACTAAAGGGTTATTGTTGAGCCATCTGTTGAGAGGCTCAGTTGTTATCATACTGTTAACTGGGTATTGTATCACGAGTTATACGGTGTGATTGGTGTGGCTGGTATGAGTCTTACCCGGGATTCAAAATCCTTCCTTATTGTGTCAGCTCTTCCGGGCACAGTATCCTAACAGAAGTCTGGAGGAGGGTCATAGTGGGAGGAGCCAGTGCACACCAGTTAGTCTAAAGCTTTCTTTTAGTTGTGCCCAGTCTCCTGCGGAGCCGCTATTCCCCATGGTCCTTACGGAGGCCCAGCATCCACTACGGACTACGAGAAATAGAATTACCGGTGAGTAAATTCTTATTTTTCCACTTTAATTTTGAGTGTGACTCCAAATCCAGACCTCCATGGGTTAATAAATTTGATTTCCATTGATAATTTGTGTGTGATGTTGTTGTCAGCACATTCAACTATGTAAAGAACAAAGTGTTTAATAAGAATATTTCATTCATTCAGATCTAGGATGTGTTATTTTAGTGTTCCCTTTGTTTTTTTGAGCAGTGTATGTAGGGGTGCAATTCCCTGTTTTCATTTACAAATGCAGCCCCCATAGGTTTGTATTCTAACTGCTAAAATGCAGCATTTACCAAGCTTATGGGCTACACCGGAGGTTCCCAAACACAGTCCTCTAGGCACCCTAATGGCCCAGGTTTCAAGTATATACATGCTTGGCCACAGGTGACAGTGAGCATCACAGTCCATTTGATTTAACCATCTATGCTTAGTCATGGATATCTTTGAAACCTGGTGCCTTGAGGACCACGTTTGGGAACCTCTGAGCTACACTTTGCAAAATTTACCCAGAGAGAGATTTATAGGATCCCACCCCAACAATGGTAGCTTGCCCATGTGCAGTCAGCAGACTGCATATGGACAGTAGTGACAGAGGGTCCTGAAATTGGACATACAGTTATCTCATTAGTGATCACTTTACTTTTACTCACCACACGGGTGGGCTCTTATTGGAGCCCCAGTCCTTAGATGTGATGTTTTATATATTGGGGCAATACTTAATTTCTTATTCCCATGATAAGCAGCCATAAGAAATTTTAATTATTGGTACCAATTCCAAATAGTTAATAAATATGACCCCTAGTCTCAGAGAATAAACAAATAGACCTTTTTAATTAAAATTCATAAAGCATTAACCCTTTATTCTTAATATTAACTACCTTCATTTATACCTAATAGCCATTTCTACCTATCCTCAAACTTACCTGGCGGGGATCTCATGTGTTACTATTCTTACAGCCGCAGAATGCTCAGGAAGCATGCACTGGCAGTTCCTGACAACATTGTGAGTGAGGATGAGGGGCCTCCAGAAGGGAAACAGGGGCTATGATGCCTATTGCTGCACTTCACCTCCCCTGGGAGGTATGCCCTCCCTCCACTTCACCCTGTCTAGCTGTGGCTCCTTTCTCTTGCTGGCAGCCCCAACCATCACCCGGGGCACTTGCCACGTCCATTTACTAAAGGTGATTTTAACCTCAGAACCCACTGTTGATTCCCAATAGTTTCTAAATTCCCTATCATGCCATAAAACAGATACACAAATCCTAGCTTTTGTAGAGCAGTATGGATGGTGTAATGGTTAGCATTGCTGCCTCACAGCACTGAGCTCATGGGTTCGATTCCTACCATGGCCCTAACTGTGCAGAGTTTGTATATTCTCCCCGTACTTGCGTGGGTTTCCTCCGGGTTCTCCGGTTTCCTCCCACAATCCCCAAAAAATATACTGGCAGGTTAATTGGCTCCCAACAAAAAAAAATTAACCCTAGCATGAATGTGTGTGCGTGTACATGTGATAGGGAATATAGATTGTAAGCTCCACTGGGGCAGGGACTGATGTGAATGGGCAAAATTTTTCTCTGTAAAGCGCTGCAGAATATGTGTGCGCTATATAAATAACTGGTAATAAATAAATAAATATTCAAAATAGTGAAAAATATATATTTTTTTCTTTTAATGGCTTGGGGTTCCCCCTTAACTGCTAACCAATCCTTGACCTTTAATACTAGGCTGGTATTGAAAAAATCAGGAGGACAAAGGATTCTTCACTGACCAGCACTAGATTAAACCAGCCAGGGCCAATAGTTCTGTAGAAGACAGACACTCATTGTGGTTCCACCTGCCATAATATCATCTACCCATAGACTGGTCAGTTCAGGGCTGCAATCCCTAGGAAAGTGGTGATCCCCTAAAGAAGATAGAATCCCCCCTTCTTAAGGACAACCTGCCCAGTCCATGAATCCTGGATTACAGGTGCCAGCAGGCTGTCTTGCCCTGGCAGGCTTGCTGGGACCAGTAAGCCACCTGTATTATTATTATTATTATTATTATTATTATTAATAATAATAATAATAATAATTACTAGTGATGAGCGGATTCGGTTTTACTCGGTTCTCAAAACCGAATCTTATTGGCTATCCAAAACACGTGACATCAGTGAGCCAATAAGATTCGGTTTTGAGAACCGAGTAAAACCGAGTAAAACCGAATCCGCTCATCACTAATAATTACCTCTGTATCCATTGCACCAGGGGTACAGAAAAGAGCCCAGAGCTGGAAAACCACTAAATACGCAATATAAACCCAGGAATCTTTCATCTTGTATTAATATATGTATATATATATATATATATATATATATATATAATGTTGTTTCTTTCCCCCTACCAGCAACTCATCACCTCCAGCCCTTATATTATATATGTTATGATCCCCCTCACCCCCACCCCTTATACAATATAGTTAATGATTTTCTCAGACTTCATAATATATGTAATGATAGCCCTCTCACCTACTTGGATGACGAGACGTCATGATGTCTCATCCCTCAGTGTCAGTTGCAAAGTACCAGAATTGCACCGCTGGAGAAAGGGAGTAAGCAGTGCTAGAGAGCAGACTCTGCTGCAGGAGTCTGGGATGATTCTACTTCTCTCCAGGCTCCGCTGTCAGCAACAGCTTTCCCAGCAGCTGCGTCTGCTGCTGGGAGTGCTGCTACTGGTGGTGGAGCCTGGAGATAGGCAGAGTTATCCCTGCACAGCATCTTTGGATGGGGGGCCCCGTGAGATAGGGGCCCCTTGGGTACTTACCTCCTGAGATATCTCAGACTCACAGTGTATGTCTATGATATCTGAAGGGTGTGAGACTGTCAGATAAAATATCTGTCAGTCTGATAGGCATGTTATCTGAGCAGATTCTGTGAATGCATTATTTAGATACATATAAATAATATCACAGAATTAGTCTGTTTAATGACAGAAATACAGATACAAATTTGTTTACAAACAAGGTGGTTTGACTGTGCTTAAACCTCCAGGTGACAGGCAGCATGTGAATTGTGTGAAGTGTTACTGCTTTGCAGAGCTAGCACACCCTCTAGGGATCCTCAATGCAGCACAATGCTCCTGAGCCGGGCTATGATTTTGATCCAAATTTAAGCCCGAAGATAGCTGGTGCCTAGGACAGGACGCTTTTCGATTAGGGCTATTCATACAGCCACGACTGCCAATGATTAATTGAATTTATGACCTATGAACTATAGTTTCCCTATGTTGCTAAGAGATAAATGATCAAATGCCAGCAGTGCACCTGCGTTTAGAAAGTTTGTCTGCTCATTGGAGTTGCCTTCAGTTCTACTGATAAGGAAAAAACAGGGATTAAAAAATAGATTAAAAAAATGCATTAGGGAACATAAGAAAACATGCGATTGGATGTCATCTGATTTGTGTGTTGGGAAAAGTGTAGTGATTGTACATGTTTGATAACAATACCTAACAGAAAACTGCATAGATGTTTTTTCTGCAGCAACAATTAAATCGCGATCCAACCAGAATTATTACGACCGCCACATTTACAGAATTTGCAATCCTTACTGAATTAGGGGGGTAATTCAGAGTTGATCGCAGCATAAAATTTGTTAGCAGTTGGACAAAACCATGTGCACTGCAGGGGGGGGGGGGGGGGGGGCAGATATAACATTTGCAGAGAGATTTAGATTTGGGTGGGTTATTTTGTTTCTGTGCAGGATAAATACTGGCTGCTTTATTTTTACACTGCAATTTAGATTACAGTTTGAACAAACCCCACCCAAATCTAACTCTCTCTGCACATGTTATATCTGGTCCCCCTGCAGTGCACATGGTTTTGCCCAACTGCTAACAAATTTTCTGCTGCAATCAACTCTGAATAACCCCCTAGGCCCAATGTTCAAGGATACTCTTTGTTCTGAGCATCTCTTTCACCAGGCAGTCCCTGAAGCTGTCTAAATATATGAACTATTAAATACAAAGGTTAATCTTGGCTGTCCTCTTTTTGCTCTACTGATGCCCCTTCCGCATTATAGATCAATCAAATTTCAACTATAAAGCATACTCTCAACCATCCCAAGGAAGGGGGAGGTTGGGAGGGGGGGGGGACAAGAAATTGGGAAACACTGCCTACCGTGTTTCCCCGATAATAAGACCTATCCCGAAAATAAGCCCTCCCCTTACTGTGTAAGATTCCTCTAAAATAAGCCCTCCCCCGAAAATAAGCCCTATTGAGATTGCTACTGTAGTGAAGGTGATCCCCTGCGCTACACGCGGCATTACGGTACCCTCTGTATGCACCGTCCCCCCCCCCCCCCCCCCCGGGTGAAACGCACGCCGCGCTCCGAGCTGCATCCAATCAGAGCTGCAGCAGTGAGCGCGTCATCCTGTTCTTCCCCAGTGATTTGCTTGCTGGCGCCATTGAGAGCAGTGCCGCGGAGGAGAGCTGAGGCAGGACAACATAAAAACCCGGTATGTAAGCGGGAGTGAGGGGGCATGATGGAGGATAAAAGGGGCATGATGATCATTATTGAATAAAGGTACATTTTTTTTGTTCACATTTACCTGTTTATTAAAATTGCTGTCAATGTTCATTAAAATAAGCCCTCCCCTGAAAATAAGCCCTCTGGTGTTTTTCTGTCCAAAAAAAATAATAAGACAGTGTCTTATTATCGGGGAAACACGGTAGTAGAGCAGTGTGTGAATAGCTGCAGTGTGTACACACACATCGGGCCTAATTCAGACCTGATCGTAGCAGCAAATTTGTTAGCAGATGGGTAAAACCATGTGCACTGCAGGGGAGGCAGATATAACGTGCAGAGAGAGTTAGATTCGGGTGGAGTGTGTTAAAACTGAACTCTAAATTGCAGTGTAAACATAAAGCAGTCAGTATTTACCCTGCACAGAAACAATTTAACCCACCCAAATCTAACTCTCTAAGAACATGTTATATCTGCCCCCCCCCCCCCCCCCCCCCAGTGCACATGGTTTTGCCCAACAGCTAACTAATTTGCTACTACGATCAGGACTGAATTAGGCCCTTCATTTATCCTAAACAGTGCCTAGTAGAGCCTGGGGGGTGGCCAGGCAGCTGGGAACTCACCCAGAGTGATGGAAGCAGGGAATGATGTTATGTACACCTAAAGATTTCAGTGACCGATATGAACGAAAACTCGTTCATATTGTTCAGTGTGTAGGCACCAATGATGAACATTGCGTGGCCCCGCGCTCATTCATTGTTGGTGCCGGGTCACTTATGCATGCAGGCCAATATGGACAAACTCGTCCATATCAGCATGCACTGCTATGGAGCTGGGAGACGGGGGGTGGGTGGGGGGGGTGTGAAGTAACCTCACTCCCCCTGTCACCTCCCCCCTGCCGTCGGGTTGCCCGTCGGCCGTATCTTTTTTGGAAGTATGCAAAAGATCCCTTTTCCCACCTCCCATATGTTAGGAGATATTTACAAATACGTAAAATAATTTGATTCTGCAAAAAAACTCCAGCTCTAAGGTTAGGTACACATCAGAACGATGTGTATCCCAGGCGATGGCATGGATGATGTACGGACACAGTATATCATGTGACCATACATACTGCTTGATCTGGTGTATGACCCTGTGATATATCAGTACATACCGCATTCACCTGCATGCGATCATCTGCGGGGTTGGCCCATTTGACATGTAGCACATCAGATGGGACAACCCCGCCGACAACGTATGTGAACAAGCAATTGAGCGTACACACTGAGGCAATATATGGTTCCGTTTTGTGTAGTAATGATATAGCGTCCAATATATCGCCTATTGTGTACCTGGCCTAACACTGTTTCTACTAACACCAGGGAGAAAAATTACTAAAATGTGTTTTTGGTGATTTTCATCTCTGCTAGATTGATTGCCCATCTATTATGTAGAGAGGATATAGAAAAATTAAAGCGCTAACTGGTCACATATGAGAGCAGAAGGTCACGTGAAATTACACATTTATTAAAATGTAAAAGAAACTTAAAAATAGTTTAAAAATTGTAGCAATGTATGAAATGAGCATTGGAGGACATAATTAAAGTGTCAAATTCGCTGTGTATCTCTCAGTCCTGATAAGAATGTATAGACAGTTCACACCTGTTCCAATGAAACAGTCCCTTAATTAATATGCTCACGGTATCCCGTCAATGTTCCATCATGTATGATAGTTACCACCAGCAAATGTCCAAGGTGTTTAAGCGGATAGGCATCCGCAACGGCTTGTCCCTTGTTTGGCTGTGGGTGATGGATGTTCTTCAAACGGGTCCGCAAGTTGAGCCAATGGTGGGGACCTGGTCCAGGTGGAGAGTCTTCAGGAATGGGTAATGGAAGGTACGCACACACAGCACCAATCGCCAACGCGTTTCGTTGCGGTCACGCAACTTTTTCAAGGTAATGGAGGTGCTGCTATCCAGGGTTTTTATACCCTTTACAAAATGGTTGCTCATTTGCATATGTGATTGACAGTGACCAAATACTCTCATTATGTGACCAGAAATGACAGACAAACAATTTAAAATGTTGAATAACCAATACATGGTTAATAATAAGTATAATACACTTCATTTTTTATATAACTATGGTTTAATCAATAATAAAGGATCAAATCATGTGACTTCTATAATTCAGTGGGAAGAAAGAGATAATATAAAACCCGGAGTAAAGTGCAAAGGATCTCCCATCAGTCCTATATAAAGAGGGGCTCAGGGTCATATCCGTACATTACATGAGATCACCCGGCGTGAATAAAGAACAGGTGAAATACAGCACTTACTGAGACGCTGACACCTGTGGATTTAACTGCACGTCATTTGTCCGCGACCGGGAGTCTGGATAACAGTGACGTGTGAGCGTCTCCACTGTTCACGTCACTGGGCCTCGCATGAGAGTCGCGTCCAAGTGACGCGACCGTCGGGTTACGCTTGTATAGAATGAATGGAAGCGGCAGGGATTGGTCCGCTGTCCGGCCATCGCCATAGTAACGGATGGGCGTGGAGATTACCATGGTAGCGGACAACGCAGTGCGCGTCACCTAGGCAACACACGCCGCACTGTCCACCGTCACAGCAAGCAGGGTGCATATTAAAAAACATATATATAATTGATACTTGCATATAAAATAAAGTGCTCACTGTAAATGTGATAAGTAAATAAATTAATAAAACGAAACAATACCGATAGGGAGAAAAGAGCCACAGAAACATTTTTGATGAATGGTGATATTTTCAGGGAGCGGTGGTGAATGCTGATAATGATAAACAGTGGATGATAACAAATTTATCCTAATGGTAAAACACTTGGAGGATCATATATGTATAAGCATAGTACATATATAATAAATATGAAAAAGACAAAGAATAACACATAGAAAAATATATATAGTAATAATAATTATTGTAATATAAATTATTCAAAAGGTTCTTTCTTTATAATAAACACTTGAGTGTGGGTATGCATCATAAAAAATATTTTACTAAGGAAACGGGGGGATTGGAGGGATCACAAAACTGGATTCAGTTCTACCTGTTCATTTAGGCCAGAGGGGTATATCGTATTGAGCCTAAACATCCAATAGAGCTCTTGTTTACAGAGTAATTTATACCGATCCCCACCCCTCTTAGTTTTCACAATGTGTTCAATGGCTACTACTCCTAGGAGGCTGGGGTCACTATCATTTTGTAAAGGGTATAAAAACCCTGGATAGCAGCACCTCCATTACCTTGAAAAAGTTGCGTGACCGCAACGAAACGCGTTGGCGATTGGTGCTGTGTGTGCGTACCTTCCATTACCCATTCCTGAAGACTCTCCACCTGGACCAGGTCCCCACCATTGGCTCAACTTGCGGACCCGTTTGAAGAACATCCATCACCCACAGCCAAACAAGGGACAAGCCGTTGCGGATGCCTATCCGCTTAAACACCTTGGACATTTGCTGGTGGTAACTATCATACATGATGGAACATTGACGGGATACCGTGAGCATATTAATTAAGGGACTGTTTCATTGGAACAGGTGTGAACTGTCTATACATTCTTATCAGGACTGAGAGATACACAGCGAATTTGACACTTTAATTATGTCCTCCAATGCTCATTTCATACATTGCTACAATTTTTAAACTATTTTTAAGTTTCTTTTACATTTTAATAAATGTGTAATTTCACGTGACCTTCTGCTCTCATATGTGACCAGTTAGCGCTTTAATTTTTCTATATCCATTTGTGTTTTGGGGGTCTGACCAACCCCATTTGTTTCAGCTGCTGTGGTGCATCTCCCTCATCAGCGCCTGGAGAAAATCCACCTTAGGGTGTTTTTTCTTTACTTTCACAGTTTCACATAGTCTCACTCCAGGCTGCAGAGATGGGGAGCTTCTCCACCTATAATGACAGACATACTAGGAGGATGGGTTTTCTCAGTAAATGGGACAACCCTTCAGAGAATAGTACTACTGATGTAATTAACCAATTAAAAAATGAATTTTACAAATTGGAGGATTTGATGAGATCTGAGACGAAACATTGGCTAGATGGGGTCAATCTCCAGAAATATGTGGATAAAAATATGATACCCAGAGGCCTCAGACTCTTCAAACCCTCCATTTTTAACGGGAACGGAGAATTTGAAGAATCATGGGAAAAAATTCTGGATAGATGTTCCCTCAATTTAATGGAACTTGTAATTAAATATAGGAACCAGAAGGCCAAGGAGGTGGAGCTAGAGATAGAATCCCTCAAAATTAAATTAGAACCCTTTGCTAGTACAAAGGACTATCAAGAGAGAGATCAAATAGTCATGGAAAGAATGACTAAGTTTGAACAATCAGTTGTAGACAGCAAATGTAAGAAATTTCAAAGGGATTTGGAAGATTACAAAACAGGACGTGTTAGGAATTACAAAAATACCAATCGAGATCCAAATAGGGAACATACAAATACAAACAGAGAGTGGAGGAAAAAAGACACACCTAGGACATATTCCACCAAATTCAGTATAAGAGACAAAGACACCCATCACTATTCCCCCAACCAACCTGATACGGATCAAACTGATCGGATGAACCGTACCAATCCCCCTTCACAATTGGGAGCCAGACCTAGGGAACAAAGATCTATGAGACAACAAGATGATCCCAAATCTGAGGTTTTTTTAGAAGAAAGACAAGGGGGAGGACGGGGACCGTTATCAAGGACAAATTGGGGAAAACAAACACCAAAAAGAAGGAGGTCAAGAAGTATCGAGGGTGCAGAGGGGGGAAAAAGAAGACAGCCAAGAGGTTGGGATTAACAGATCATTTAAGACCCCCCAATAACATCTTTAACTTGTCCAGCAAGAAACTCTCTGTAACTGAGAAGTCTATACTAACTAAAGGACTTGGTTTTGCACCCACAAATACCCCCAATATGTTCAATCTGTTCGTAGAACTGAATAGATTTATCCGCACTCTATGTAGGAAACGCTATTTTATTCAGCGCAATCTACGACAACATGAAGAAGAGGGCCTTGCGATTACCCTCGACTCAGGGGATGACCCGGCCCTTACCATCCTCCAAGAACTTCTAGATAGCAACCCTGAGACTCCAGTTGACATTCCAGAAAAAATATTTGATGTCAATAGGAGTATCTTCAGACGCAAGTCCGAGTTTTATCCCCTCTCCTATAAGAGCCCAATGATAGAGTGCTTTTACAAGACCACCCTCAATGATTTCAGAGATCTTTGTCAACAGGGAAAAGCCAAAAATAAGAGGCCCCGTACTAATCTAAATAAATGGGAGCGCAAAGCACTACGAGATCTGACAAAAGACACCACCCTGGTATTTAGGGAGGCTGACAAGGGGGGTGGTCTGGTGGTGCAGGATAGGACGGAATATATTAATGAGGCCAACCGGCAATTAAAAGATACTATATTTTATAGGAAACTTGATTTTGATCCGACACAAAATTTTCTAAGGGAGTTTCAACATCTACTTGATGATGCCCTGACCGCTGGAGTTATCTCCAAGGATGAATTTAATTTTTTGTTTATCAAACACCCCACTGTTCCTATTTTCTATCACCTCCCTAAGATACACAAGTCACTCAGTGCACCCCCTGGACGTCCCATTATCTCGGGTATTGGTTCTCTATCCTCCAATCTGTCCTTTTATGTTGACTCCTTTCTCCAACCTCGTGTCTCGACGTTAAGGTCCCACATCAAAGACACCACCCATTTTCTACAACAGTTAAAAGGTGTGACATGGAAAGAGAGCTATGCATTTATGACTCTGGATGTACAAAGTTTATACACCAATATTCCACACGATCTTGGGCGCGATGCAATAGCAAAGAGATTACATACTGATGGTGACCTTTCTGAGAGACACGAGACCTTTTTGTTGGATGCTATTTCCTTTATACTTAAACACAACTATTTTATGTTTTTGGACACTTATTATCTTCAGGTGATGGGCACGGCCATGGGGACCAGATTTGCGCCGAGTTATGCCAACCTATACATGGGTGCCTTCGAGGATACCCATGTGTGGGGCGGGGACTTTGGCGCGAATCTGGTCCTCTATGGCCGATATATAGATGATCTATTTATCATTTGGGATGGGGATCTATCATCGGCACTTCACTTTGTTACTAGCCTAAATTCTAATCACTTTAATCTTCGTTTTACTCACTCCTATCACCCTGACACTATTAATTTTTTGGATCTAACACTAGAAGCCAGGGATGGTAAAATATATACTTCCAATTTTACTAAAGAAGTGGCAACTAATGCCTATCTGCACTACCAGAGTGCTCACTACCCCCCTTGGAAGAAAAACATCCCCCGGGGGCAATTTTTACGTTTAAGGCGTAACTGCACGGAAGATAGCAAATATCTAGAACAAGCAAATTTAATGACTGAAGCGTTCCAATCAAGGGGTTATCCACAACCATCATTAAAGAAAACCATGCAAGAAGTCTTACAAATAAATAGAGATACCCTTCTCAAACCTAAAACCAGTAAGACTCAATCCTCAATAGAACGGGACAGTGACCACACGTATAACACTCAGCAAGAAAATCTGGCCTTCATCTCAACCTTTAATAGTGAGAGTATGGCGATTAAGAGAATCATAGGCAGGAATTTTGGGATGTTAAACCAGGATGCAGTATTAAGAGGAACTTTGCCAGACAGACCCAAGTTCATTTTTAAAAAAGGACGCTCCCTAAAAAATATCCTGGCACCTAGTTGTCTCAAAACAGTTCCCCCAATAGACTTAGAGGGAGGAATACGAGAGTCATGGATACCAGTACGCCCTCCTGGTTTCCACCGTTGTGGTGCAAATAGGTGCACCACCTGTAAACATATCCCTAAGAAAACTACATCGATCTCTGTTGAGGGAAGTGAAGAATTCTATCTCAGCAATTTTATGAACTGTGATACCAACTATGTCATATACCTGCTGACATGTGCTTGTAATAAAAGGTATGTGGGACGGACGACGAGAAGTATTAAAGTCCGGTTTATGGAACACCGTCGGAATATCATAAACAAATCCCAGACACATAGCGTCTCTAGACATTTTAGAGACTGTCATGATAGTGACCCCAGCCTCCTAGGAGTAGTAGCCATTGAACACATTGTGAAAACTAAGAGGGGTGGGGATCGGTATAAATTACTCTGTAAACAAGAGCTCTATTGGATGTTTAGGCTCAATACGATATACCCCTCTGGCCTAAATGAACAGGTAGAACTGAATCCAGTTTTGTGATCCCTCCAATCCCCCCGTTTCCTTAGTAAAATATTTTTTATGATGCATACCCACACTCAAGTGTTTATTATAAAGAAAGAACCTTTTGAATAATTTATATTACAATAATTATTATTACTATATATATTTTTCTATGTGTTATTCTTTGTCTTTTTCATATTTATTATATATGTACTATGCTTATACATATATGATCCTCCAAGTGTTTTACCATTAGGATAAATTTGTTATCATCCACTGTTTATCATTATCAGCATTCACCACCGCTCCCTGAAAATATCACCATTCATCAAAAATGTTTCTGTGGCTCTTTTCTCCCTATCGGTATTGTTTCGTTTTATTAATTTATTTACTTATCACATTTACAGTGAGCACTTTATTTTATATGCAAGTATCAATTATATATATGTTTTTTAATATGCACCCTGCTTGCTGTGACGGTGGACAGTGCGGCGTGTGTTGCCTAGGTGACGCGCACTGCGTTGTCCGCTACCATGGTAATCTCCACGCCCATCCGTTACTATGGCGATGGCCGGACAGCGGACCAATCCCTGCCGCTTCCATTCATTCTATACAAGCGTAACCCGACGGTCGCGTCACTTGGACGCGACTCTCATGCGAGGCCCAGTGACGTGAACAGTGGAGACGCTCACACGTCACTGTTATCCAGACTCCCGGTCGCGGACAAATGACGTGCAGTTAAATCCACAGGTGTCAGCGTCTCAGTAAGTGCTGTATTTCACCTGTTCTTTATTCACGCCGGGTGATCTCATGTAATGTACGGATATGACCCTGAGCCCCTCTTTATATAGGACTGATGGGAGATCCTTTGCACTTTACTCCGGGTTTTATATTATCTCTTTCTTCCCACTGAATTATAGAAGTCACATGATTTGATCCTTTATTATTGATTAAACCATAGTTATATAAAAAATGAAGTGTATTATACTTATTATTAACCATGTATTGGTTATTCAACATTTTAAATTGTTTGTCTGTCATTTCTGGTCACATAATGAGAGTATTTGGTCACTGTCAATCACATATGCAAATGAGCAACCATTTTGTAAAGGGTATAAAAACCCTGGATAGCAGCACCTCCATTACCTTGAAAAAGTTGCGTGACCGCAACGAAACGCGTTGGCGATTGGTGCTGTGTGTGCGTACCTTCCATTACCCATTCCTGAAGACTCTCCACCTGGACCAGGTCCCCACCATTGGCTCAACTTGCGGACCCGTTTGAAGAACATCCATCACCCACAGCCAAACAAGGGACAAGCCGTTGCGGATGCCTATCCGCTTAAACACCTTGGACATTTGCTGGTGGTAACTATCATACATGATGGAACATTGACGGGATACCGTGAGCATATTAATTAAGGGACTGTTTCATTGGAACAGGTGTGAACTGTCTATACATTCTTATCAGGACTGAGAGATACACAGCGAATTTGACACTTTAATTATGTCCTCCAATGCTCATTTCATACATTGCTACAATTTTTAAACTATTTTTAAGTTTCTTTTACATTTTAATAAATGTGTAATTTCACGTGACCTACTGCTCTCATATGTGACCAGTTAGCGCTTTAATTTTTCTATATCCATTTGTGTTTTGGGGGTCTGACCAACCCCATTTGTTTCAGCTGCTGTGGTGCATCTCCCTCATCAGCGCCTGGAGAAAATCCACCTTAGGGTGTTTTTTCTTTACTTTCACTATTATGTAGAGAGGTTTATTGGACATTAGGGAGATTATTTATTTATTATCAGGTTCTAGACCTGATAATTATAATTTCTTATCAACGCTTATCACACAGTAGTTGGTGTCGGCCCAAGGCCTATTATACCCCTTTCACACTGCATTGCTGGGTAACACCTGGGATTTTGTACATGGGTCCTTCCCGGCTGAGACCTCTTTCAGACTGGTGGTCTGACCCAGTTATTGCAGGGTTGGTGATCTCACCACAGACGTGTCCCGAGCCAGCGCTTGGAGATGAGATCATATCCAAAGCACCGGCTCTTCCAATGGTGTGAAAGGGTCTTGGGATACAGGATACCCATTCATACTGCACTATGAGCCTGGTTGAACCCGTGTTCAACCCTGCTCGCTACCCTGTTTGAAATGCTGAGTCGCTCGACCTGGGTAATTTCAACAGGGTGCTTTCACACTGCTCAATATCCCTGTTCATGTGCAATAACCCGGGATACTTATGGCAGTGTGAAACTTGTCCCTCAGCAACAAATTTGCTTCAGCTATCTGGCTTTCTTGGCCTGCAAACAACAGATCATCCACAGATGGATCCGGTATGAAATACCAGCAGACAGGATGCAGGTTGTCAGTATACCGACAGTGGCATCACATCTGCTGACAGCAAGTCCCCTCGTGGGCTCGCTGCGCTTGTCACGCTTCGGGCCCTGTTGCTTGATTCGCATGCCACAGGTTCTGTTCTCACTCGCTTGGTGGTGTGGACCCACTAACCGAGTGGGAATACCAGGCGGGTGTTGAACTTCCGTCCGTCAGTAAAATGCCAGTTGTTGGGATTCCGGCGTCAGTCTCCTGAACAACAGAATCCCGACAGCCGACATTTTAACTGCATCCCCTACATTCAGAACTATGATGAACAAAATTTTATTTTTCAATGTGTGGTTTAAACAGGGATCAGTTTTAGAACATAAAAAGTCTACAAATTTCTAGCATTATGTACCAGTCTGTGCTATCTCAATGATTGGTCAGTTTGCACTTTCCCTCACGCCGTTCTGTTCATGTGTGTAGGCAATTGTTATCTGGTGCTGTATGTAACGTCTCTTTAGAAAGATACAGCAGCAAAACCAGGGTATTTGCTGTAATATAGAGCAGGCCTAGCAATCCTGTGGCTCTCCAGTTGTTGGAAATGACACATCCCAGCATTCCTTGCTGCAGTTTTAGCATTCCATAATAGCAAAATAGTGGCAGGGCATGCTGGGACTTGTAGTTTCACAAAAGCTGGAATTCCACAGGTTGGCCAGGCCTGATATAGAGTTTTTGGAGATGCTCGGGGCACATTCTCTACTATGGAGGATGGAGAGGAGAAGATGCATGGAGAGGCCACATATGCTTAGTATTATATTTTAGCTGGCTGGATCAGAGGTTGTGCTATTACGTCACTACACAGGTCCCGGCGGCTCAGAAAGGAGAGACCACTCAGAGCACTCTCCTCCAATAAACCCCTTCCCCTCATATAGACTTTAATGGAACCTGTCTGGCTGCCTGCTTCCTAAACACTGCTCGATCTGCAACAAGAAGAACAGACAAGATCACCAACAGGTACGTTAGGGTACTGGGAGGAATGGGTATAGTTTATAGTAGTATTATTAAGAATAAGGGGGGTAAGGATAAGGTTAATTAAAATGAAGTGCTTTTTTTCTATGAGAATAGGGGAGGTCATGAGACGGATTATGTACATGAACTTATTTGATGTTTTGGAGCCATTAAAAATGGGGGGTTATGGTCATATAGCATGCTTATTTAATATTTCTATTCAATACAATCCTAAGTATGTTCTCCTCCCTCTAGGCCTCCCTACATTGACTAGGCACAAATATAAATAAATACAGTATATATTAACTGCCATGACCTGCCAGTTGGCGGCAGATTGGAAATAACCCACTTCTCCATTTATGAGGTCTATATCCTTCCGAATTTGGTACATTTATAGCATGGAGTATACGACTAGCATTATTAATCATTCCTCCAAATCATTTGTCAAAATATCGAGCCCTCGGTTAGCCTCTCAACACGCCCCCTCCCCTTTTGCATCGTAACAGCCAAATATACACGTTGACTTACTCAGGCTTCTATCCGAAGGACCCACCCCAGAGGTTCTCCTTTGTGGCTCTTCTTCTCTTCTGTCTTTCTTTTCCATATTTCCTTTTCCTCCATGACCTACCTCCCTGTTGTGTATCCTACAGTTTTTTTTCTTCTTACCAACAGTTTTATATTTAAAAATGGATCACGAATTAGCCAGTTTTTGTAAGGACTTTGTGTACTGGGCTTTAGTGGATGTTCACATTCCAACTTGATTTATTTGCAAATTAAAAGTAAAGAGTACTGCCAATATACAAAGCGCATGTGTGTCAGTGGATACAGTCAGTGGCGGATATTTCCTAGGGGATGCAGGACTGCAGCCCCTCCCCCAGACAAGGGTATAGCTACCGTAGGTGCAGAGAGTGAAGGTACTATGGGGTCCAGAGCTGAGAGGTGTCCACTTTCCTAAGCAAAGTTACGTGTCTTATATACATTTTTCACCATTGGGTGTTACATACTGTAGGGGTCCTTAAAAACTTTTGCTTTGGGAGTCACAATGTATCTAGTTATGCCCCTAGACCTGCTCATTGTAATGTTGTATAAAATGAAGTAGAGGCAGTATAGTATGGCATAATATGAACTGGGGGCAACACTGTAATATGGCATAACATGAACTAGGGAAAGGCCAAGCGACTCAACTATGCAGGAAAACATAGGAGCTGGGGTGCAGAATAATGGTAGCAGGTGCTCTGGACAGATGAGTCAAAATTTGAAATATTTGTCTGTAACCGCTGGAGAGCGGTACAATAATGAGTGTCTGCAGGCAACAGTGAATCATGGTGGAGGTTCCTTGCAAGTTTGGGGCTGCATTTCAGCAAATGGAGTTGGGGATTTAGTCAGGATTAATGGTGTCCTCAATGCAGAGAAATACAGGCAGGCAGGCACATATCCATCATGCAATACCAATAGGGAGGCATCTGATTGGCTCTAAATTTATTCTGCAGCAGTACAACGACCCCAAACATACAGCCAACGTCATTGAGGTGCATCTTCAGCGTAAAGTCCTGGAAGTGACGATATGGACCCCACAGAGCCCTGATGTACACATCATCGAGTCTGTCTGGGATTACATGAAGAGACAGAAGGATTCTAGCAAGCCTACATCCACAGAGGATCTGTGGTTAGTTCTCCAAGCTGTTTGGAACAACCTCCCTGCCGAGTTCCTTCAAAAACTGTGTGCAAGTGTACCTAGAAGCATGTAGGCAATTTTGAAGGCAAACGGTGGTCACACCAAATATTAATTTGATTTAGATTTCTCTTCTGTTCATTCACTTTGCATTTTGTTAACTGATAAAAAATAAACTACTAACACTTCTATTTATGAAAGCATTCTTACTGTCCACCTTATTTTTTCACACGTGCCTAAAACTTTTGCCCAGTGCTGTGTATACACACATATATGTTTATTACACACAAACACAGCACACACTACCACACACACTGATATCCCTTTCAGGCTGCCTGAGGCGGGTCACACCCAAAAGCCTAACACGGGAGTTTCCAGGGTGCGACCCGCCTCAGGCGCCCATCACATGATCTCCAAGCGCCGCCCGTCCACACACAGTGAACGGGAAACCGGGTTGAAAATGTGTTCAACCCTGCTCGCTACGCGAGTTGGAATTTCAACCCTGGCAGCTTTCAGACGGCACATGAACACAGGTTATGCGCGTTCATGTGCCAATAACCCATGTTCATAGCTGGCGGTATGGAAGGGGTATTATTGGTGCAGCAGGTTGCCAATGGGGGTGGGCATTTTGTGGCATTAGGCACCACTCCCCACAATCTCTGGTCAATGGTGAGGCGGTGGCCTAACATGGTGCAGTTTCAGAAAACGCTGTACGGAATATTTTAACCATGTCACGATCCCAGACATGGCTTTATGATATCTACAGAGTCACTGTTGACATGTAGTGACTGTAGGCATCCGATCCGCATCCCCTGCCTTACAGTATAATTACAGTTTGTTTTACAAATAACATTAAATGTTTCTTCTTTTTAAACAGATATTAAGATTATTACATATTTCACACAATATTACTATGCTTTGCAACATTTGGCTGATAGAGCCAGTGTTCATAAATAAAAGGAGAGGCTAAGCATTCAATGAGGTAACAGCAAAGGTGCAAAATGACGATGATAGAAACATTTCCCCCATCAATACATCAATAGGAAATACTAAAAGGATTCTGTGCGGGAGAGATTACAGAGCCAAGTCTACAGATGCATGTATAAAAATCGTGGAAGATCAATCTAACCGATTCCTTTTGCTGCCACAGGGATGTGATTTCAGGTAAAAGGAAACTGCCTTATTTCATTTTTTTCTGATACGCTATCTAAAGCGACCTATTCATTCCAACCTCATAATAAATAGCAATAAAAG
Source organism: Pseudophryne corroboree (assembly GCF_028390025.1). NCBI lineage: Eukaryota > Metazoa > Chordata > Amphibia > Anura > Myobatrachidae > Pseudophryne > Pseudophryne corroboree. The sequence goes on along the minus strand of NC_086444.1, from coordinate 418,620,185 downwards.
TATGTACTCCCAACACATGGGTGTGAATGGTGTAAAAAAACAACAACAATTTGTTAAATTTTTCATTTGCTCTTCTTCTCTTTCATGTATTTCATACATTATGCGTAAACCCCAGATGTAACTGAGCCAAAACAGTAGAAGTGTACAAGATTGCTACACTGCCCCTCCGTGGTGTTTTATGACATCACGCGCATATTTGTGAGTGGGTGCACCTGCTTTTATGAAGTAGCTCATGGAATTTTTAATCATTTTTGCAGAGTGGAAGATTTGTTCTAATGGCAGTTGGGTTGATTAAGGCTTCGCAGATTAGCCATTTAAATACCACTAGTTATAATATGCAGGAGATTATTTATATGAGATTTCATATATATGTAAAGGTACTCAATACTTGCATAGATGTGTGCAGGAGCCGACACCAGGGTGCTGCTCTGGAATTTCCACCCTCCACCGGGTAACGGACTATCTACTCCACCCCTTGCTCTGGGACATAAGACTGCACACCTGGGCCGCCCAGGTAAGCAGTCTATGGGGGGTCATTCCGAGTTGATTGCTCACTGCTGATTTTCGCAGCGACCAGGTGAAAAAATGGCATTTCTGCGCATGCATATGCCGCGTAATACGGATGCGCAACATACGGGTACAAAGCTCTTTGTGGTTGTGCTCAGGTTCTAGCAAAGTTTTCCTTCGCACTGGCGGACACAAGAAGATTGACAGGAAGGCGTCAACTGGGTGTCAACTGACCGTTTTCAGGGAGTGTTTGTAAAAACGCAGGCGTGTCTGAACAAAATGCAGGCGCGACTGGGTGCGTGTATGATGTCAAATCCGGTCACGAATAGGCTGAAGTGATCGCAAGCGCTGAGTAGGTTTAGAGCTACTCTGAAACTGCACAAACTGTTTTCGCAGAGCTCGGCTGCACATGCGTTCGCACTTCTGCTAAGCTAAATTACACTCCCCAGTGGGCGGCGGCATAGCGTTTGCACGGCTGCTAAAACTAGCTAGCGAGTGATCAACTTGGAATTACCCCCTATGTCCTGTGTAAGGGGAGAGAGAGTATACCATAATGCGGCAGAGGGGAGAAAGCCCTAAAGCGGCACCCCCGTGACAGGTCCTACGAACGTCTATGAATACTTGCCCACTCCACAAGTTTCTTGAAGACTCACAAATTTTGGTTCAGTACCGTAGATTCCCAGCAGAATAGCCAACTCTTGCAGGTTCTGTACATCGTACCAGCAGCAAAAAGTAAGAAATGCTTCATATAGAACATTTGATCTCTTAAATTGCTGAGTAAACCCAGGTTGTGTGTTGGTTTAAAAGGGTTAATCCATTTTATGTGTTCCAGGTCCATGACCCACATTATTACCAGAGTTATTCTCGGGGCTGATCCCGATACACTGCGGTGTGAAAGGGGTGACTCAGGTTATTCGACCTGGGCTACATTAAAAGGAGTTCTGAGAAATTAAGTAATCTACAGGAGAGCAGAGCTGGCGAATTAGTAGGACTTGGAGGAGAAAGAGCTCCTGGCTATGGGGGTAAAAGTTGCTATAGTCTATAGCAAGATTGCTAAATTACTGCGTGCCCAGGGGATCAACACACTGTTGCCAACAAACAAAGGCTCTGAGGAAGTAGTACAGTAAAGTGCGTGACCACAACAGAAATAAAAGATGTGGGGGCAGTATGAAGTGAATGCGTGAATCTAATCTGTACTGCTGAAAGTTGATGATGCTGGGTGAAGCCCTCATTATTCATTGCCTCAATGGGTATGCAGTATCACGTATAATATATACAGGGATCTCTACCCACTCAGCTGTTTTTGATTTGTGTAAAGCGATATAACAGTTTCAATATATAGTAAAGGTGGTCCAAGTATGTGAATGTGGTCGTCTAAAATATTCTCTCTGCAGAATGTGTGTACTCCGTTTTTACAAACAGTTCTGTCTACACCGCACACACATTCTGCAGCATTTTACAGAGAATATTTTGGCCATTCACATCAGTCACTATACCAGTGGAGCTTACAATCTATATTTTCTATCACATGAACACATGCAATATCCCTATTAGGGATATTTTTGGATCAGGACACATTTTACCTACAGCAAATAACAAATGAGTGGACCCCTGCGCTGGATAATGTAGGCAGCAAATAGATATCTACCTGTGTTATCAAAACTGGAACAGGCAACAATAGACAAAACTAAGATTTGATATCCAATGCGCCCAACATTTGATAAGATAAAACAGATACTTATTCATATGAGAGTTCTCATGTGGCAAGTCCAAAACAATTCTCCGTCCTTCCTTTCGGTTGGAAGACCAAACCGGAGAAAAACTTTGGTCTTCCAACCGAAAGGAAGGACGGAGGAGAATTGTTTTGGACTTGCCACATGAGAACTCTCACATTTCACCTACAGGTATATTTATTTAGATTTTAGCATTTTGGTTGCAAACATGTGGCAGCAATGCTTACCATTATTCGAACCGTGCAGCAACACACTATCCATGCTCTTAAATCAAATAGATAATAATATTGATAACATGACAACCCCATGACAGGGACTGTACACAAATTGGATTTTGATTCATCAATGTATTAGCTTTCTGACAAAAGCACCAATGGCAATATATTTTTACCTCCCTAGGGATGACCTAGGTATCTTGTTTCTCCTCTGCAATGTGGCATAGGTCAGAATTGGCAGAAACCTAGCGTCATGTGCACAAACCAAGCAAGTCAATATAGACATCTGTGAAAGTGAAAAGAATGATGTTTAGCTTTGTTTTACAATAAACATCATGTACATTGCATAGGACTCACAGTAACAAAAATGCTGCTTACCAGTAATGGGTGCAGTATGTAGAAGAATAGAATGTTAGCCTTTACAGTTGTAGCAGTCTGCTGGGTTATCTTTTTGGGGCAATAGTAGATATGTCTCCCATCTCTGGCTCCAGTGCACAGCAGATATCCACGTTGCCTGAAACCTTTAATGGTGTCCAGTGGCGTAAGTTCGCCCCAGTCGCCCGGAGGCATGATAAATGTTGGTGCCCCCCTACATACTGTATACACACACACCCTTCATATGTAGCTATCCAGCACTCGTGTTGAACAGTAGTAGCGTGCTCAGGTGCCTTTCCCAATAGTAATATAGATACACATACAAAGTGGACGGCACTCCAAGTCAGTCATCACAATAAAATAGACACCAGCATACCTTTATAGCACACCTACAGTACTCCCTCACCCAACAGCATGTCACAATGTAGATGCTTTGGCACAGTGGTGTGCCGATATACAGTATATATATAAAAAACACACAAATGCCTCTTTCACTTAAACACACACACAAACACCTCTTTCTCTTAAACACACACACGCCTCTCACTTACACTCACACCTCTTACTTACACATGCCTCCTTAGCTTAAACACACACATGCCTTCTTCACTTAAACACACACACCTCCTTCGCTTAAACACACACAATCCTCACTTACACACACGCCTCTCACTTACACACACACCTCTCACTTACACAAACGCCTCTCACTTACACATGCTTCCTTCACTTAAACTCACATACACGCCTCCTTCATTTAAACTCTCACACACACGCTTCCTTCACTTAAACACACAAACATGCCTCTTTCACTTATACACACACACATACACCTACACACACACACACACACACACATCTCTCTTACACGCACACACGCCTCTCATTAAAAAACACACACACACAAACAAAAACAAACACATGCTTTCTTCACTTACACACACGCCTTCTTCATTTAAACTCACACACACATGCGTCCTTCACTTAAACACACAAACATTCCTCTTTCACTTACACACACACACACACGTATGTCTCTCACACACATACACACACACGCGTCTCCTTTACACGCACACACGCCTCTTTCATTAAAAAACACACACAAACAAAAACAAACACATGCTTTCTTCACTTACACACACGCCTCCTTCATTTAAACTCACACACACGCGTCCTTCACTTAAACACACAAACATTCCTCTTTCACTTACACACACACACACACACACACGCACGCATGTCTCTCACACACATACACACACGCGTCTCCTTTACACGCATACACGCCTCTTTCACTTAAAAACACACACACAAACAAAAACAAACACATGCTGCCTTCACACACACACACACACACACACACACACACACACACACACACACACACAAACCTCACTTAAACATGCACACATAAAACACAGTGCTGCCAACATTCATTAAAGACCCCCCAGCACCCCTCCCCTTTCCAACTACACACACCCCCACAGTGCAGCTTGAGGCAAGTGCTGCCAGTGCCTACCTGCTGCTATCAGCCCAACGGAAGAACAGAGAGCATCACTTGGCCACCTCATCTGGAAGGGCCTGGCAGGAGCTGCGTTCTGGAGCTCCCCCTAGCTGTAGCCACAGCCAGCTCTCTGTATATACTAGGACAGGGGTGGCCAACCAGTCAGAGGCAAAGAGCCAGAAAAGATCTGTAGTCAAGGACAAGAGTCAGTATCATGCGCGCGCCGACAGTGTGGCGAGCGCAAATGAGCCCCTTGCGGGCACGGTGGCGCGCTATGCTGGCACGGTGGCGCGCTATGCGGGCACGGTGGCGCGCTATGCGCGCCACGCTATTTTATTCTCCCTCCAGGGGGGTCGTGGACCCCCACGAGGGAAAATAAGTGTCTGTATGCCGGATGTCGGGATTACTGTGCGCCGGGATCCTGACAGCCGGCATACTGAAGACCACCCGCCTCACAGTGCCAGATACACATGACCCCCCAGTGCCAGATATACATGTCCCCCCCAATGCCAGATATACATTTCCCGCCAGTGCCAGCTATGCCCCTAGTGCCAGATATATATGTCCCCAAAGTGCCAGCAATGCCCCCAATGCAGTGTCCCCACATTGCCAGATATGCCCCCTGTGCCAGATATACATGTCCCCACACAGTGCCAGCTCTGCCCCCAGTGCCAGACATACATGTCCCCCCAGTGCCAGCTATGCCCCCGTGCCAGATATGCCCCCAGTGCCAGATACATATGCCCCCACAGTGCCAGCTATGACCCTAGTGCCAGATATATATGTCCCCAAAGTGCCAGCTATGCCCCCAGTGCCAGCTATGCCCCCAGTGCCAGATATATATGTCCTCACAGTGCCAGCTATGCTCCCAATGCCAGTGTCCCCAGTGCCAGATATGCCCCCCAGTGCCAGATATACATGTCCCCCAAGTGCCAGATATACATGTCCCCACAGTGCCAGATATATATGTCCCCACAGTGCCAGCTATGCCCCCAATGCCAGTGTCCCCACAGTGCCAGATATACATGTCTCCCCAGTGCCAGCTGTGACCCGTGCTAGGTATACATGTCCCCACAGTGCCAGCAATGCCTCCAGTGCCAGATATACATATCCCCACAGTGCCAGATATATATGTCCCCACAGTGCCAGCTATGCCCCCAATGCCAGTGTCCCCACAGTGCCAGCTATCCCCCCAGTGCCAGATATATATGTCCCCACAGTGCCAGCTATGCCCCCAATGTCAGTGTCCCCACAGTGCCAGATATGCCCTCCAGTGCCAGGTATTCATGTCCCCACAGTGCCAGCAATGCCCCCAGTGCCAGATATACATGACTCCCCTCTTCCCCCGTGGTGCTCACCGCGCTGCTGCTGCTGTCTGTGAGGAGAGGAGAGCGCAGCGTGCGCCTCCTCTGCCCCTCACTCTCCGGCGGCTGTGTATCTCTTCAATTAGGCGCCAGTCCATGGGCCAATCAAAGCTCGCGGACCAGCAGCCTTAGCTGCCGGTCCGCGAGCTCTGATTGGCTCACGGACCGGCGCTGAATTGAAGCGTGACGCCGAGGCCGGAGAGTGAGGGGCAGGGGAGGCGCACGCTGCGCTCTCCTCCCCTCACAGACAGCAGCAGCAGCGCCGTGAGCGGTCAGGCAGTGGGAGACCGTGGAGGAGGTGTGCCCCCTTGAGGTCAGGAGCCCGGCGGCAGCCGACTCCACTGCCTCCCAGAGTTCCGCCCCTGATGGTGTCATCTAGGCGCTGACCATGAGGCAGAGATGAAATGATGGTACAGGGTTTGCACCAATGCTTGCATCACTTTGCGCACTAGAATACAAACAGTCAGGAGTAGCATACCACCACCACCACAACACAACAGCTAGTCTTCTACTAGGCTCAATGGTTTGTTGTCTGTTTAGAAAAAGGTGGGGTGATGGGTTCCAGCAAAAAGTCAAATGTTGACCGCAACATGCGAAAGTGTGTCATCCACTGCTCGATTGATTGTCAGGTTCTGAGTTTGTATCGTACCTAGAGATAGGACCGCAGGATGGGACTGGCTAGGACTAGGGTGAATGAAGCAAGGTGGCTGAATGACACTTCTCCGCATAAAGTAACCAATATGGATAAATAAGATGAAAAATCTAATTCTTGGTTCAAACAGTATGTTATCTGGCAGTGACAGCAATACCTAAAACCTAGTACATGTGAGTGCATAGTGAGTACGGAGTGAAAGAGTCTTGTGAACACACTATTTGAATAAGTGGTATAACTACCGTGGATGCAGGGACTGCATTATCTAGAGGTGGCTGATGTCTGAACAGAGGACTGTGTGCAGTCAGTAAGTGCTATTATTTGGCCCATTGGCTCAGAGAATCCATACTGGAGCATGTCTTTTACATGTATGGATTGTTTACATTTGTGACTGTAAAGAAAATAATCCTCATCGCTCAGTTTATAGTATTGGTGGTATGAAAGGAAAGTAACTTACAGAAAAACATTCCGTTCATTTTCTCTTTATTTATTTTTATTAAAAAAATGTTTTGTTCAAATTGTTCTTTATCAACAAACCTCTTTCTCCACAATTATTAATTTAAGCATACCGTGCCATAATGGGTAATAAGTGGGAAATTGTGGACTTTTGAAAATAACCATTTTAAAACTGAATTAGTGATTACAGAAGAATTCTGGCACAAGGCATTTTGCAGTTGAACCCAATCTATTCATCAGAAAAAGAGAGTAATCTATCTAATGTGAGCCATTAAATGACCATTTATTAATTACCATTTTGCGGTAATAAGAAATTCTGTGCTGCCCAGATGTTATATTACATCCCAGGGACAGACACTCTGATAGTAATTACAGTAACCACCAGTATCGGAATTAGCACATATCATTCAAGTTTGAGTATGAATGAGAACACAGTACTGATATTTCTGCTATAATGGGTCAATAATAGGATATATGCATACTGGAGCTACACGGGCGGACTATATGAAATAATATCCTAAAGTTGTTATACAAACTGTCTCAATAATGGTGACTCTGAAGTGTAGAGAAGAGGCTGTATCCTGTTATTTTGGTACCATGATGCCTCAAGTGATAGGTCCAAAGACATAGGAGGAGACCATCTTCAAGTGTCATTAAGTAGTGCAATTAAATTTACCACGAGAGTGGGAATGCGGGACAAAAGTTTTGTTATTAAAACAACATGGTGTGTCACTTACTGTAAGTGCTAGAGGAGGTACTGTAACACTTCTATACAAAAAGATACTATAGTAACAGTATCACATACTCAATGCAGCTCCAGTAGGAGGGACAAACACTTGCAATACAGCCAGTATCTCTGTTCCCTAACTAGGACAAGAAAGTGCCCATCCTAGCTCCAAAACTGGATGTAATCATAATGCTGACATCACAATTTTAACATTGTTAAGCAACATGTCATCATTCTTAGTGTCGACATGTGACATTAGGGTTAAGTAGACAAAGAAAAATATATGCACTATCTGCGGAACCAATCAGATGCAGCAAATTCCCACTAGGTTAGCCACAAACTAAAAGACAATAATGTGGTAGAATATAAAGTCTCTAAGGATTCAATGTAGAGTTCCAGAATTTCATAAACCTATCTAAAAGTATAACAAACAACCAATGTGTAGAATGTACGGAACTTTCTCCAGAATATTTCATGAATGGATACAGATAACAATTCCTTTTCAGTGTAAATCCTCCTTTGTTGTTAATGCTTTAATAGTCCTCAAAATCAAACACTGGCAAAGGTGTTCTTCATAGCATAATGCAAATTATTAAAAACAACAATAATATAACTACATAAAATTATATAAAACTGCCAGTGGCTGGTGGGAAGACATACCAAATAGCAGAGGTAGTAAAGCCTAAAATACATAGTTCATACATGACACTCCTCAGGAAAACAGGAGATACTCAGTGCTTCATGACCAAACCCTCCTGGTCCAGAACTCCTCACCAATCTCCTGAAAAAGTCTAGCTAATGACTTGCTAACATAATACAACAATCGTGTATACTATATTCCCCCACCCCTGCATATTGTTCCATTCCAGTCTTTCTTACAGTAAAGGTGTTGCACATAGGTGCAGCTGAACCATGAAGTAGGAGAGGACACCCTAATGAGCAAATGCCTGATAGACCTGCAGTAACTGTAGTTGGATGAAGAGGAAAGTTTTCAACTCTGTACAAGATGCAGGCACACAAGAACATATGTAGCGTGCAGCTGACTCACATCCTGCCAGGCAACCAGATACCTGGCTTAAATTTTTTTTGGGGTATTTTAAATGTAAAGCTTGAGAGACATATGCCTTCATGACCTGCTTCATCATTGTCACCTCAACTGCTGGTGTAGGCACCACAGCTCCAGTCTGTTCTCCGATCCTCTGCGGTTTCTCTCGTCCTTTATTTTATCTGCTCTCTGCCCCTGATGCTCCTCACTGGCTGGCACGCCTCAGGGAATGCTGGGAAACAGATATCATAGTCCCTTCCAGCAGGACAGGTAACTGTGGACAATTCAGTGGTGTGATTAGATCCCCAAAGGTACTCTGGGAATATATGTAATGGGTCTAGCATAGGTCTAGGGGGGGGCAACACTGCACCCATTCACAATACATACCTCTCCACTGGCACTGCAGATGTCCCCAGGAATTGTGGACCAAGCACAATTTTTTCGGATATTTGCGCATGCACACTTTTGAGAATTAGTGCATGTGCAGTAGACTCTGGTACAGTGACAGATCTTACTGAGGAAACCCATCAGCAAAAGAGGGAAGGCCTTACAGTGGCTGCACACAGGCCCTTCCTTTGACTCCTGGCCCTGTAGTAGTAACGCGACCCCTGCACCAACAGCAGTTACCCCTTTACCCATAAATCCTTATGAAATCAGATAAACTAAATGAATTAGAAGCAGAATTAACAATATTTCCCACAATTTAGTTTGCATTTGTTTGTTTTCTCTCTCCATAGAATTGATTTATAACATAAAATATAGAAAAAAGTAAATTCTCATTTTTGTTCAGTTTCTACTTTTTTTTAGTTTCATTTTCTTGTAGATGATACTGTCTCATGTGAGGCTACGGTATTTTGTTTCAAAAGTAAAAGTAAATTTAATTGCAAAACAACGGATATTGGCCCTCATTCCGAGTTGTTCGCTCGCAAGCTGCTTTTAGCAGCATTGCACACGCTAAGCCGCCGCCTACTGGGAGTGTATCTTAGCTTAGCAAAATTGCGAACAAAAGATTTGCAATATTGCGAAAAGACTTCTCTGTGCAGTTTCTGAGTAGCTCGAGACTTACTCTGCCAGTGCGATCAGTTTAGTGCTTGTCGTTCCTGGTTTGACGTCACAAACACACCCAGCGTTCGCCCAGACATTCCTCCGTTTCTCCAGCCACTCCCGCGTTTTTCCCAGAAACGGTAGCGTTTTTTCACACACTCCCATAAAACGGCCAGTTTCCGCCCAGAAACACCCACTTCCTGTCAATCACATTACGATCACCAGAACGAAGAAAAAACCTCGTAATGCCGTGAGTAAAATACCAAACTTCATAGCAAATTTACTTGGCGCAGTCGCAGTGCGAACATTGCGCATGCGCAATTAGCGGAAAATCGCTGCGATGCAAAGAAAATTACCGAGCGAACAACTCGAAATGACCACCATTGGGGGTAATTCCAAGTTGATCGCAGCAGGAAAATTTTTAGCAGTTGGGCAAAACCATGTGCACTGCAGGGGGGGGCAGATATAACATTTGCAGAGAGAGTTAGATTTGGGTGTGGTGAGTTCAATCTGCAATCTCAATTGCAGTGTAAAAATAAAGCAGCCAGTATTTACCCTGCACAGAAACAAAATAACCCACCCAAATCTAACTCTCTCTGCAAATGTTTTGTCTGCCCCCTCCACCCACCTGCAGTGCACATGGTTTTTCCCAACTGCTAAAAAAATTCCTGCTGCGATCAACTTGGAATTACCCCCATTGGGGGTAATTCAGAGTTGATTGCAGCAGCAAATTTGTTAGCAGTTGGGCAAAACCATGTGCACACTGCACTGCAGGTGGGGCAGATGTAACATGTGCAGAGGGAGTTAGATTTGGGTGGGTTATTAGGTTTCTGTGCAGGGTAAATACTGGCTGCTTTATTTTTACACTGCAATTTAGATTTCAGTTTGAATACACTCCAACCAAATCTAACTTTCTCTGCACGTTATATCTGCCCCTCCCCTGCATTGCACGGTATCCAGACTCCAGGTCAACACCAAAAAGGTCGACATACCTTAGGTCGACATGGACAAAAGGTCAACATGAACAAGGTCGACATGAGTTTTTCAAATTTTTTGAACTTTTTCATACTTTACGATCCACGTGGACTACGATTGGGAACGGTAATCTTTCCCGAAGCATGGCGAGAGAAGCGAGCCATGCGATGGGCCGCAGTGCACTAATTGGGGTTCCCCATCACTCTACAAAGAAAACACGTCGACCTTTTGTCCATGTCGACCTAAGTTGTGTCGACCTAAGGTGTGTCAACCTTTTTGGAGTCGATTTGGAGTCCCAGACCCACAGTGCAAATGGTTTTGCCGAACTGCTAACAAATTTGCTGCTGCAATCAACTTTGTATTAGGCCAGTGGTTTCCAAACTTTTTTGAATTACGGCGCCCTAGAATATCAGAATTTTTTTCACAGCACCCCTAGGCCAAAAATGTCTTATTGAGAAATTTAGAAAGAAATATTACATTAAGTAGATCGCGTTTATATGTCATCCTTAGGGTCAGCTGTGTGGTGAGGGACAAGATTTGCTTCTGTTTGGCCACATATTTTATGACTGGCAGCCACCAGCACTGGTTTTGCCTATTATATTGACCATGAATAATTTGAATTGGTCCTGGACCACCAACCCAGGGCACCCCTGCAAGTGTCCCGAGGCACCCCAGGGAGCCACAGCACACAGTTTGGGAATCTCTGTATTAGGCCCATTGATGGCAAGTTAGTATCTGAAAATACAGTATTACTAAGCATTGGCTTTGACGGTCTTTTGCAAACCAGCATCACGGTTGTAGATTTTGTTTTTTAAAAGGTCACATTGTTATTATTCAAACTTTAACAGCCATCATAACCTAATAATCATGTTATAGAACAAAGATTTTGATGTATACCCCTTTGTAACCTTTTTTGTTTTTAGGGTATTATTTTGGAGTTTTCTGTAAGGCATTTGTTTCAAGTAATGTTTGCTGATTTAACTGTAATGCTATTGGTAATTACTGTATTTCTCTAACGTCCTAGTGGATGCTGGGGACTCCGTAAGGACCATGGGGAATAGACGGGCTCCGCAGGAGACATGGGCACTTTAAGAAAGAATTTACATTCTGGTGTGCTCTGGCTCCTCCCTCTATGTCCCTCCTCCAGACCTCAGTTTGAGACTGTGCCCGGACGAGCTGGGTGCTGTTCAGTGAGCTCTCCTGAGCTTGCTGTGAGAAAGTATTTTGTTAGGTTTTTTATTTTCAGGGAGCTCTGCTGGCAACAGACTCCCTGCATCGTGGGACAGAGGGGAGAGAAGCAGCCCTACTCTCTGAAGCTAGGTCCTGCTTCTTAGGCTACTGGACACCATTAGCTCCAGAGGGATCGTACACAGAATCTCACCCTCGTCGTCCGATCCCAGAGCCGCTCCGCCGTCCCCCTCGCAGAGCCGGAAGACAGAAGCCGGGTGAGTATGAGAAGCAAGAAGACTTCGAAATCGGCGGCAGAAGACTCCGTTCTTCACTGAGGTAACGCACAGCACTGCAGCTGTGCGCCGTGCGCCATTGCTCCCACACACCTCACATACTCCGGTCACTGTAAGGGTGCAGGGCGCGGGGGGGGGGGGGGGGGGCACCCTGGGCAGCATATGGACCTCTTTGGGTAAAAGTACACATATATACAGTTGGGCACTGTATATATGTATGAGCCCCCGCCAAGAAAATGTATATTTAAGCGGGACAGAAGCCCGCCGTCGAGGGGGTGGGGCTTCTTCCTCAGCACTCACCTGCGCCATTTTTTCTCCACAGCTCCGCTGAGAGGAAGCTCCCCAGGCTCTCCCTGCAGATACACGGTAGAAGAGGGTAAAAAGAGAGGGGGGCACATAATTAGGCGCAAAAATCAATATAAACAGCAGCTACTGGGTTAACATTAAGTTACTGTGTTATTCCTGGGTTTATAGCGCTGGGGTGTGTGCTGGCATACTCTCTCTCTGTCTCTCCAAAGAGCCTTGTGGGGGAATTGTCTTCAGATGAGCATTCCCTGAGTGTGTGGTGTGTCGGTACGTGTGTGTCGACATGTCTGAGGTAAAAGGCTCCCCTAAGGAGGAGATGGAGCAAATGTGTGTGTGAGTGGTGTCTCCGTCGACAACGCCGACACCTGTTTGGATATGTGAAATTAAAGGTAAGGTAAATTTATTGCACAAAAGATTAGAGAACAGACAGGGAATCTACCCATGTCTGTCCCTATGTCGCAGAGACCTTCAGAGTCTCTCAATGCTCACTATCCAAAATAATAGACACTGATATCGACACGGAGTCTGACTCCAGTGTCGACTATGATAATGCAAAGTTACAGCCAAAATGGCAGGAAAGTATTCAATATATGATTATTGTAATAAAAAATGTTTTGCACATCACTGATGACTCATCTGTCCCTGACACAAGGGTACACATGTTTAAGGAGAAGAAAGCTGAGGTAAATTTCCCTCCTCTCATGAAGAAAAAGAGCGGGAATCTCCAGACAAGAGACTGCAGTTTCCCACAAAGAATTCTCAGGGAGTATCCTTTCCCTACTAGGGCAGGATACGATGGGAATCTTCCCCTAGGGTGTCACGTTTGCCCAAAAGGTAGCGCTGACTTAACAGCTATCCTCAGGGATCCTGCAGATAGCATGCAGTAAAAGTACTTTGAAGCCCATTTACACACATTCTGGTACACTACTCAGACCGGCGATTGTGTCGGCATGGGTTTATAGCGCTGTAGCAGCGTGGACAGATACCTTATCAGCAGAGATTGAGACCCTAGTATGTATATATATGTATATATATATATATAAGAGAGAACAAAACGCTGCGGCACTCCAATTGCAGAAAATAAATTATATTAATTTAAAAAGTCATAACAGCACTGGTGATAGCAACGTTTCGGTACTCACAGGTACCGTTTTCAAGCTACATGCTGCTAAAAGGAAAGAGCAGAATAAACAAGAATAACATTACTTACTTACTTAAATACCCCCCGCTGCTGAGGGAAGCCGGGTAACGGCAGCGTCCCGCATGGTGTCCGTCCATAGCAGGTGCTTGCCGATGACGTCATGCCGCTCGGCGCCGGCGGTGATCGAGGAGAGCGTAATGCGTTGCCTGGCAACCGGACGCTGCAGGCTGAGATCTCTCCCCGGCCTCCCACAGCAGCTGAAGGAGACACAAATGATTAGATAAAGTTACGTGTCAACACAGGATACTGAAAGAGGGTGGACACATATGTACATTACAGTGTGGCCGCGCACGAATGAAGTCACGCTAACACTGAAATGAGAAACAGATTATCATGAGAGCAATAAATGCACGAAAGTAGTCTAATAATATAGACAGTTAAACAACATTAGATGTGCTTGGGGAGGCTTAATGTAATTAAGATACAATAAACCCTCATGGCAAACAAAGGGAAGGGGGAAGAGAGCTAAGGACCTAGTTTATAACCTCCATATATATACTTATGCTAATGCAAAAAAGGCAGACATTAGACATGATGAATGTAAAGCATTAAACATTGCAGGTGTATGGACCACCCCTTATAGAAAAGTGTTCCAATTATAGCGTTCGTTCAATCCAGCTGGAGATACTGTATTGAGGCTGTGGATCCACTTCATCTCACACTTTAACAGCTTTCCACTGCGATCGCCACCACGGAGTGATGGCGGAATATGATCAATTAGCATATGTTTCAGTGAAGATAGCGGATGTCCGAGTTGTTGAAAGTGTCGGGCCACAGGTTGATCTGAGCTCCCACTGGCAATAGCCTTTCCAATTGAAGATCTATGAAGTGCCATGCGTTCGCGTGCCGTGCGAATCGTTTTGCCCACGTAGTACAAACTGCATGGGCAGATAATTATGTAAATAACGTAAGTGGAAAGGCACGACAGGGTATGCTTCAAAAATATGTTTTTTGAAGTGTGTGGATGTTTGAATGATGGGACAGTCAGCATGTGTGAACAAGTGGTGCATCGGGGGCATTTGTAGCAGCCTGGTGGTTTTGTCATAAAGTGGGGCACCGGAGCAGGTTTAGCAAAACCAGTGATGTCCGTATGGACAACCATGTCCTTGATGTTTCGTCCTCTAGTGAACAGGCCATTGGCCTTTTCGATTTAAAACAAGGTAAGTCTTTATCAGACGCTACAATAGGCCATAAGGCACGGCTCGCTCTCTGGACCACTTGGCTGGATGTAGAATATTCCATCTTCCAAGGGATCATAGATTGAGTGTCCTTCACTTTGGGAGTGAGCAATTGGGACCGATCCAATGCTAACACTTCCATTTTTTGTTTCTTTAAATCAGTGAGGTTGTATCCTCTGGCCACAAATTTATCAATAACATCATCGATACTGCTGGCTGCTATCGCTTTATCGCTTGCTATTCTTGCCACACGCATCATTTGTGATTTGGGCAAGCCCCGTTTAAGAGGTTTAGGATGGAAGCTTGAAGCTGATAGAAGAGTGTTCCGGTCGGTCAATTTGGAAAACACCTCCGTTCGTAATTTGTGGTTTACAATGGATACTTGGACATCCAAATAGTGGATTGAAGCTCTACTGTAGCTTGACGTAATCCTGATGGTGGATGGTCGAGAATTGATGGTTTCGATGAGGCCTAACAGGGCCTTTTCATCCCCTAGCCATAAAATGAATAAGTCATCGATGTAACGCATGTATATTGAGATGTATCGAGCACTGTCTGGGGCAGAAAAGAACATTGACTCCTCTTCAAAAAACATGAAAATGTTTGCGTAGCTGGAACACTTTTCTATAAGGGGTGGCCCATACAACTGCAATGTTTAATGCTTTACATTCATCATGTCTAATGTCTGCCTTTTTTGCATTAGCATAAGTATATATATGGAGGTAATAAACTAGGTCCTTAGCTCTCTTCCCCCTTCCCTTTGTTTGCCATGAGGGTTTATTGTATCTTAATTACATTAAGCCTCCCCAAGCACATCTAATGTTGTTTAACTGTCTATATTATTAGACTACTTTCGTGCATTTATTGCTCTCATGGTAATCTGTTTCTCATTTCAGTGTTAGCGTGACTTCATTCGTGCGCGTCCACACTGTAATGTACATATGTGTCCACCCTCTTTCAGTATCCTGTGTTGACACGTAACTTTATCTAATCATTTGTGTCTCCTTCAGCTGCTGTGGGAGGCCGGGGAGAGATCTCAGCCCGCAGCGTCCGGTTGCCAGGCAACGCATTACGCTCTCCTGGATCACCGCCGGCGCCGAGCGGCATGACGTCATCGGCAAGCACCTGCTATAGACGGACACCATGCGGGACGCTGCCGTTACCCGGCTTCCCTCAGCAGCGGGGGGTATTTAAGTAAGTAAGTAATGTTATTCTTGTTTATTCTGCTCTTTCCTTTTAGCAGCATGTAGCTTGAAAACGGTACCTGTGAGTACCGAAACGTTGCTATCACCAGTGCTGTTATGACTTTTTAAATTAATATAATTTATTTTCTGCAATTAGAGTGCCGCAGCTTTCTGCTCTCTCTTGCATTACCATATTTGCTGAGGGCACCCTCCAAACAATTTATTCATCAGCATCCGAGTGCGGGTTCTTATCCTGGACTGTTCTTTGTGAGTCGCCTGACTCCGCACGGAACCCTGCACCACCAGCTGCAATTACCTACCTCTCTTGGAATATTGGCACATCTCATCATGGAAACACAGTCGGATGACAGTGGTGGCTTCCTAGCAGGTTGTCGCAGCATGCCCCTAACCAAGGGCCTTTTGTGCAGATTTACCGATGAAGAGGCCGAAGGTATCCTATCCAAGGAACCGTGGCCTTCTTTTGAATCAGATTTGACAGCTGAGGAAATTTACCAACACCTTGTTAAGCTAAAAAAACACGAAACAGACTATTTAATGCATGGAGTCACCTTGACCAAATATTTCAAGGAGAAGATGATACCTCGAGGCTTCCGCTGTCGTAATGTACCAACCATCGGTCGATACAGCCCGGAATTCTGTCAACAGTGGATAGGGATCGTGAATAAGTGCGGACTCGATCTAATGTTACTTGTAATTAAAGAATCTGAAAAAGAACTTCACCTTGTGAGAGACAAAATCCACAAGTTTCAAGCGACTAATGTCCCTACTCTCTCTGCTGACACGGGCACCGACTGGCTTTCCAAAATCAAGTCAACCATGGAATCCTATCAGAAGGAACTGACCAAATTCAAGCTCAGGAAATACGACACAGTGGTACAAGATTATGAGACCAATAGAGTATATCACTGGCTAATGGGCGGCGAGCGCCCTCCTATGCGATCACAGAAGGGTGGATCTCGTCAAGGTTGGCGACAACGTCGTGAAACCAGGGGAAGAGGCACTGTTACTTCAAATAGTGACAGTGATTTTCAGATCAGGGACTCTGACGACCCTTTAGAGGGGACCTCCATCCCCCCATGCGGACAGACCAAGAAAATAAAAGACCAGGCTGTCAAGTCAAAGCCACCCGCCGCGGGGGTCAAAACACGAGGCAAAAAAGAAGTTCCCTCCCAAAAGAAAAAAATGATTTACAACCTCTCTTCCCATGTGCTAACTGAGGCAGAGGAGAAGGTTCTTAACAAGGGCCTCTCCTTTGTGCCGACCAATAAACATCATGATCTGAATTGGAACATCGACCTCTACAGATTTTCCAGGACGCTCCGATTACAGGAGCACTTTCAACATGCCACGGAAGTTTCCGTTACATCACCTACACAACAATTTTTGAGGAAGAGAAGCCGCTCCAAGTTTGACCCCAGTTCTCAAAACTCCTCCATACAAACGTTTTCCAGAATGATGGATGCTTCGGTCAAGAAATTTGTGGATGCCCAACCCAGGCCACACCATAACTTAAGCAGAGAAGAACATCTTGCTCTTAAAAATCTTTCTGATTATAGAGATATTGTGATTCGCCCGGCAGATAACGGGGGTGCCATCGTGGTCCAGGATCTGGGGGCCTACATGGCTGAAATCGAACGACAATTAGCTGACACGGCCGTGTATCAGAAACTTGATGGCGACCCGACTCATCAATATCAAGCAGAACTCACCAGCATTTTACAACAGGCAAGGGCTAACGGTCTATTGGACGATACCCTTCTCCAGGCCTTACAACAACCATTCCCAGTGAGTCCGATAATGTACACTGTCCCAAAGATCCACAAGGACCCGGTGCACCCCCCTGGGCGGCCAATCATCTCGGCCCGCGACTCTCTATATCAGCCAATTGCGATGTACCTCGATCAGATTCTTCAACCACATGTGATTCGGCATGCTAGATTAATTAAGGATACTACAAGTTTCCTTAACCGACTAGCAGGCATCACTGACATCCCAGCAGACGCCATTCTAGTCACAATGGATATCAATAGCCTGTATACGTCGATCCCACATGTACAAGGACTCTTAGCAGTAAGAACTTTTTACCTGGAAGAGGGGATTACAGATCTCGACATTGACCTGTTCATGCAGCTGCTTGAGCTTACACTCACGCGCAATTACTTCATCTACAATGGCACATTCTACAGACAACTGCTGGGTTGTGCCATGGGCAGTAATGTCGCGCCCAGCTACGCAAACATTTTCATGTTTTTTGAAGAGGAGTCAATGTTCTTTTCTGCCCCAGACAGTGCTCGATACATCTCAATATACATGCGTTACATCGATGACTTATTCATTTTATGGCTAGGGGATGAAAAGGCCCTGTTAGGCCTCATCGAAACCATCAATTCTCGACCATCCACCATCAGGATTACGTCAAGCTACAGTAGAGCTTCAATCCACTATTTGGATGTCCAAGTATCCATTGTAAACCACAAATTACGAACGGAGGTGTTTTCCAAATTGACCGACCGGAACACTCTTCTATCAGCTTCAAGCTTCCATCCTAAACCTCTTAAACGGGGCTTGCCCAAATCACAAATGATGCGTGTGGCAAGAATAGCAAGCGATAAAGCGATAGCAGCCAGCAGTATCGATGATGTTATTGATAAATTTGTGGCCAGAGGATACAACCTCACTGATTTAAAGAAACAAAAAATGGAAGTGTTAGCATTGGATCGGTCCCAATTGCTCACTCCTAAAGTGAAGGACACTCAATCTATGATCCCTTGGAAGATGGAATATTCTACATCCAGCCAAGTGGTCCAGAGAGCGAGCCGTGCCTTATGGCCTATTGTAGCGTCTGATAAAGACTTACCTTGTTTTAAATCGAAAAGGCCAATGGCCTGTTTCACTAGAGGACGAAACATCAAGGACATGGTTGTCCATACGGACATCACTGGTTTTGCTAAACCTGCTCCGGTGCCCCACTTTATGACAAAACCACCAGGCTGCTACAAATGCCCCCGATGCACCACTTGTTCACACATGCTGACTGGCCCATCATTCAAACATCCACACACTTCAAAAAACATTTTTGAAGCATACCCTGTCGTGCCTTTCCACTTAACGTTATTTACATAATTATCTGCCCATGCAGTTTGTACTACGTGGGCAAAACGATTCGCACGGCACGCGAACGCATGGCACTTCATAGATCTTCAATTGGAAAGGCTATTGCCAGTGGGAGCTCAGATCAACCTGTGGCCCGACACTTTCAACAACTCGGACATCCGCTATCTTCACTGAAACATATGCTAATTGATCATATTCCGCCATCACTCCGTGGTGGCGATCGCAGTGGAAAGCTGTTAAAGTGGGAGATGAAGTGGATCCACAGCCTCAATACAGTATCTCCAGCTGGATTGAACGAACGCTATAATTGGAACACTTTTCTATAAGGGGTGGTCCATACACCTGCAATGTTTAATGCTTTACATTCATCATGTCTAATGTCTGCCTTTTTTGCATTAGCATAAGTATATATATGGAGGTTATAAACTAGGTCCTTAGCTCTCTTCCCCCTTCCCTTTGTTTGCCATGAGGGTTTATTGTATCTTAATTACATTAAGCCTCCCCAAGCACATCTAATGTTGTTTAACTGTCTATATTATTAGACTACTTTCGTGCATTTATTGCTCTCATGGTAATCTGTTTCTCATTTCAGTGTTAGCGTGACTTCATTCGTGCGCGTCCACACTGTAATGTACATATGTGTCCACCCTCTTTCAGTATCCTGTGTTGACACGTAACTTTATCTAATCATTTGTGTCTCCTTCAGCTGCTGTGGGAGGCCGGGGAGAGATCTCAGCCCGCAGCGTCCGGTTGCCAGGCAACGCATTACGCTCTCCTGGATCACCGCCGGCGCCGAGCGGCATGACGTCATCGGCAAGCACCCGCTATGGACGGACACCATGCGGGACGCTGCCGTTACCCGGCTTCCCTCAGCAGCGGGGGGTATTTAAGTAAGTAAGTAATGTTATTCTTGTTTATTCTGCTCTTTCCTTTTAGCAGCATGTAGCTTGAAAACGGTACCTGTGAGTACCGAAACGTTGCTATCACCAGTGCTGTTATGACTTTTTAAATTAATATAATTTCTTTTCTGCAATTGGAGTGCCGCAGCTTTTTGTTCTCTCTTGCATTACCATATTTGCTGAGGGCACCCCCCAAACAATTTATTCATCAGCATCCGAGTGCGGGTTCTTATCCTGGACTGTATATATATATATATATATATATATATAAAAGATGCTGTCTTAGATATATATATAAAACATGCCCAAAGAGACATTAGTCTACTGGGTTCTAGAGTCAACGCTATGTCGATTTCTGCTTGACGTGTCATGTGGAACATGCAATGGACAGGCGATGCCGACTTAAGAGGCATATGGAAGGTTTACCTTACAAGGCTGAGGATTGTGTGAAGAAGGGATCTCGGACCTGGTCTCCACAGCTATAGCTGGTAATTCTGATCTATTGCCTTATATTCCCGCACAGCCTAGGAAAGCATGACATTATCAAATGCAGTCCTTTCGGTCACAAAGAAACAAGAAAGTCTGAGGTGCGTCCTTTCTTGCCAGAGGCAGGGGCAGAGGAAAGAAGCTGCACAACACAGCTAGTTCCCAGGAACAGAAGTCCTCCCCGGCCTCTACAAAATCCACCGCATGTCGCTGGGGCTCCACAGGTGGAGCTAGGCCCGGTGGGGGCACGTCTTCGAAATTTCAGCCACAAGTGGGTTCACTCCCTGTTGAATCCCTGGGCAATAGATATTGTGTCTCAGGGATACTAGCTGGACTTCGAGGAGATGCCCCCTCACCGACGGCCCTGCCGGCTTCCCCCCACGAGAGGGAAATAGTGTTAACTGCAATTCACAAATTGTATCTTCAACAGGTGGTGGTCAAGGTTCCCCTCCTTCAACAAGGAGGGGTTATTATTCGACCATGTTGTAGTCCTGAAACCGGACGGTTCGGTCAGACCCATATTGAATTTAAAATCCCTGAACATATACCTGAAAAGGTTCAAGTTCAAGATGGAATCGCTAAGAGCGGTCGTCGCAAGCCTGGAAGGGGGGGATTTTATGGTGTCTCTGGACATAAAGGATGCATACCTTCATGTCCCCATTTATCCACCTCATTAGGCGTACCTCAGATTTGTGGTACAGGATTGTCATTACCAATTTCAGACGTTGCCGTTTGGTCTCTCCACGGCACCGAGAATATTTACCAAGGTAATGTCGGAAATGATGGTACTCCTGCGGAAGCAAGGGGTCGGAATTATCCCATACTTGGACGATCTCCTCATAAAAGTGGGATCAAGAGAGCAGTTGCTGATCAGCGTAGCACTTTCTCTGGAAGTGTAACGGCAACACGGCTGGATTCTAAATATTCAAAAGTCGCAGTTGGTTCCTACGGCTCGTCTGCCTTTCCTAGGCATGATTCTAGACACAGACCAGAAAAGGGTTTCTCTCCCGATAGAGAGAGCTCAGGAGCTCATGACACTGGTCAGGAACCTATTAAAACCAAAATAGGTGTCAGTGCATCACTGCACTCGAGTCCTGGGAAGGATGGTGGCATCATACGAGGCCATTCCCTTCGGCAGGTTCCATGCGAGGACCTTTCAATGGGACTTACTGGACAAGTGGTCCGGATCGCATCTTCAGATGCATCGGTTAATCACCCTATCCCCCAGGGCCAGGGTGTCTCTCCTGTGGTGGCTGCAGAGTGCTCACCTTCTCGAGGGCCGCAGATTCGGCATTCAGGACTGGGTCCTGGTGACCACGGATGCAAGCCTCCGAGGGTGGGGAGCAGTCACACAGGGAAGAAATTTCCAAGGTCTGTGGTCAAGTCAGGAGACTTGCCTTCACATTAACATCCTGGAACTAAGGGCCGTATACAACGCCCTACGTCAAGCGGAGACCCTGCTTCGCGACCAACCGGTTCTGATTCAGTCAGACACCATCACCGCAGTGGCTCATGTACACCGACAAGGCGGCACAAGGAGCAGGGTAGCGATGGCAGAAGCCACCAGAATTCTTCGCTGGGCGGAAAATCACGTAAGCGCACTGTCAGCAGTGTTCATCCCGGGAGTGGACTACTGGGAAGCAGACTTCCTCAGCAGACACGACCTCCACTCGGGAGAGTGGGGACTTCATCAGGAAGTCTTCGCACAGACTGCAAGTCGGTGGGAACTGCCACAGGTGGACATGATGGTATCCCGCCTCAACAAAAAACTACAGAGGTATTGCGCCAGGTCAAGAGACCCTCAGGCGATAGCTGTAGACGCCCTGGTGACACCGTGGGTGTTCCAGTCGGTCTATGAATTTCCTCCTCTTCCTCTCATACCCAAGGTGCTGAGAATAATAAGAAAAAGAGGAGTGAGAACGATACTCATTGTTCCAGATTGGCCACGAAGGACTTGGTATCCAGATCTGCAAGAAATGCTCACAGAGGACCCGTGGCCTCTTCCTCTAAGACAGGACTTGTTGCAACAGGAGCCCTGTCTGTTCCAAGACTTACCGCGGCTGCGTTTGACGGCATGGCGGTTGAACGCCGGATCCTAGCGGAGAAAGGCATTCCGGAGGAGATCATTCCTACGCTGATAAAGGCTAGGAAGGACGTGACAGCTCAACATTATCACCGTATATGGCGAAAATATGTTGCTTGGTGTGAGGCCAGGAATGCCCCTACGGAGGAATTCCAGCTGGGCCGTTTCCTTCACTTCCTACAGTCAGGAGTGAATTTGGGCCTAAAATTGGGGTCCATTAAAGTCCAGATTTCGTCCCTATCCATTTTCTTTCAAAAGGAGTTGACTTCTCTACCTGAAGTTCAGACGTTTGTAAAGGGAGTGCTGCATGTTCAGCCCCCTTTTGTGCCTCCAGTGGCACCTTGGGATCTTAACGTGGTGTTGAGTTTCCTGAAATCACACTGGTTTGAACCACTGAAAACGGTGGAGTTGAAATATCTCACGTGGAAGGTGGTCATGCTATTAGCCTTGGCTTCGGCTAGGCGTGTGTCAGAGTTGGCGGCTTTGTCACATAAAAGCCCCTATCTGGTTTTCCATGCGGATAGAGCACAATTGCGGACCCGTCCACAATTTCTGCCGAAAGTGGTTTCATCCTTTCATATAAACCAACCTATTGTGGTGCCTGTGGCTACTACGGACTTGGAGGATTCCGAGTTGCTTAATGTAGTCAGGGCTTTGAAGGTTTATGTAGCCAGAACGGCTAGGGTCAGGAAAACAGAGTCTTTGTTTATCCTGTATGCTTCCAACAAGCTTGGTGCTCCTGCTTCAAAGCAGACTATTGCTCGCTGGATCTGTAACACGATTCAGCAGGCTCATTCGGCGGCTGGATTGCCGCTGCGAAAATCAGTTAAGGCCCATTCCACTAGGAAGGTGGGCTCTTCTTGGGCGGCTGCCCGAGGGGTCTCGGCATTACAACTTTGCCGAGCGGCTACTTGGTCAGGTTCAAACACTTTTGCAAAGTTCTACAAGTTTGATACCCTGGCCGAGGAGGACCTTGTGTTTGCTCAATCGGTGCTGCAGAGTCATCCGCACTCTCCCGCCCGTTTGGGAGCTTTGGTATAATCCCCATGGTCCTTACGGAGTCCCCAGCATCCACTAGGACGTTAGAGAAAATAAGATTTTACTTACCGGTAAATCTATTTCTCGTAGTCCGTAGTGGATGCTGGGTGCCCGTCCCAAGTGCGGACTTCTTCTGCAATGCTTGTATATAGTTATTGCTTAAATAAGGGTTATGTTATGGTTGCATCAGGGTTGACCTGTTGCTCTGTTGTTGTTCATACTGTTGACTGGGTATGTTTATCTCAAGTTATACGGTGTGATTGGTGTGGCTGGTATGAATCTTGCCCTGGATTACCAAAATCCTTTCCTTGTACCGTCAGCTCTTCCGGGCACAGTTTCTCTAACTGAGGTCTGGAGGAGGGACATAGAGGGAGGTGCCAGTGCACACCAGAATCTAAATTCTTTCTTAAAGTGCCCATGTCTCCTGCGGAGCCCGTCTATTCCCCATGGTCGTTACGGAGTCCCCAGCATCCACTACGGACTACGAGAAATAGATTTACCGGTAAGTAAAATCTTATTTTTGACATTTTTTAAAACCAAACTTGTTTAGCAAATTTTATAAAATTATTTAAGAAAAAAAATAACTTTTTCAAAATACTTACGCTAGGTACACTGTCCAACCATTGGCGCGATATTTGGATTTTATATATGCAGGAGTGTTAAGAGAGTTTTTAGCTAATATACACAAACGCTCCAGATTGGGAGGACAATGGCCTTTTAGCAGCTTTGAACACGCTAAGCCGCCGCCTACTGGGAGTGAATCTTAGCATAGTAAAATTGCGAACGAAAGATTAGCAGAATTGCGAATAGACACTTCTTAGCAGTTTCTGAGTAGCTCCAGACTTACTCGGCAACTGCGATCAGTTCAGTCAGTTTCGTTCCTGGTTTGACGTCACAAACACTCCCAGCGTTCGCCCAGACACTCCCCCCGTTTCTTCAGACACTCCCGCGTTTTTCCCAGAAACTGCAGCGTTTTTTCACACACACCCATAAAACGGCCAGTTTCCGCCCAGAAACACCCACTTCCTGTCAATCACATTACGATCACCAGAACGAAGAAAAAACCTCGTAATGCCGTGAGTAAAATACCTAACTGCATAGCAAATTTACTTGGCGCAGTCGCACTGCGGACATTGCGCATGCGCATTAGCGACTAATCGCTCCGTTGCGAGGAAAAAATAACGAGCGATCAACTCGGAATGACCACCAATATTGTGTGAGCTGCACACCCTACAGCTACCAAGCTCCCAATCCCATTCTAGAGAGCAAAAGAAAGTACACACTGATCAAGAAATTGCTCAGTGTGTACCGATGTACACTGATCTATTAATCACTCCATTAGGTTGGAGTGTTTATCAGATTGGAATACACTATCAGATAGTGTGTACATAGATTTACCCCTTTTTTTTTTTTTTTTTTTTTTTTAGCTTTAACAGACTATCCAGTTCTCCAGTCAGGAGAACAACAGGGAGGTGATCATTCAAGACCTGGAGAAAGACAAGACCTCATTAGACTTCATTTATTTCCATTAAGCCCACCCGCACCTGACCCACAAGAAGAGCATACAGCTCTCACTCAAGCTGCTGCAACACATCCTTCAAGAAATCCTGAAGTGGAGATGATAGAGGCCATTGCTGAATGTCGGCGCACTCAGATGGACTCTATGGCAAACAAAGCTGGTAAAATAATCATATTATGCAAATGAGGAAGCAATAAACAGTTCTCTGAAGTGGCGTGAACTCAGACCCAGCGTATAGAAAAACTCCTCCTCACACAAAGTAAGGGGATGTGACTAGCTAGAGAGCTGCACTGCATTTACATAGGTATAAGGTCTTACCAGTTGATGTGTAGGATCGGTCCCTCACCTGTTGTTATGGGTTCAGAGTCAGACTGATGTCTTCTGCACTGTGTTGGATTCCTCCTTTAGCCATAAATGGTCCCTGTGGTGTACCCCGGCTGCACCTGAAGCATAGGTGTTTGTGCTCTCATTGAGGGGGAGCTGTACTAAGCTTTGAAAAGTGATAAATATCACGGTGATACAGTGACAGCCAATCAGCTCCTGTCATTTTTCAAACCCAGCAGTTTGACATGACAACATGACCTAACATGGCAGTTAGGAGCTGATTGGCTGGTACTTTATCACCGTTAAAAATGTATCACTTTTCAAGGTTTGGTACATCTCCCCCTGAGTGCCTTTGCCAAGTGTAATCCCCAGAATGTATGTATTTATTAGAAGTGAATCACTGACATTTGGAAAACCTTTCATTCTAAGCAATGACATATATACATATAATAGAACTGTAAGGGTTGTGTCTGTATATAGTAATTTGTTTTTGAGAAATATAACTCTAGGGACTGTTTATGAACTATGGGATTTTTTTGTCTGTTTGTTCCAGCATCACACAAAAACTACTGGATGAGTATGGATGGAGTTTTTACATGTATGTATGTATTTACATGTATGTATGTATGATCTCGATGTGACATCAGAGGGAGGAGCAATAAAGGAAAAACCAGACGCTTGATATTCGGCGCACTGAAAGCTGGTGTTCCGATCATGTTTCTGCAGAACTCGACTCTGCTCAAGTTATGCAACGAAACCCAACTTACAGTGACTGCTCTGCAGAGAAACCTAATTGAGGCAGAAATTCTAACAGGAAGTGATGCAGATGAGACTGTTTATACCACGTATACCCCTTATCCACAACAATTTTCCTTTTCTTGTCAAGCTTCTTCAGTTTCCTGTAAGCATCTGCTTTGCTATGATGATCAACAAGTCGCAGGTACAAATGCTCAGGGCTGCAGGCGTAGATCTCAGGACCAGCTGCTTCTCCCATGGGCAGCTTTATGTGGCTTACTCACGAGTTAGTAGCCCCAAGCATCTTTTTGTGTTAATTCCTGAAGGAAAAACTGCAAATATTGTTTACAAAGAAATTTTGTTTTCAATGTGTGCAATATAAAATATACATCACAATATTAGATGCTCTACTGTCTTTGTAAAATAATTTCCGCTGAGCAATAACGCTAGCAAAGCCACAGGCAAACGCTAGTCTTAATATACAGTAAATGGCATTACATGTAGGATGCTGTACAATGCAATAGTTTACACCAGTGGTTCACAGCTTCAACCTTCAAGCTTTCTCAACAGGTTATGTTTTCAGAATTTCTGTCTGTGGAAGTCAGTGGGATTACTACCAGCCCAGAAAAATAGCGTAACTCACATGTGTATGATCAAAGAAATCCACAAAACATGACCTGTTCTTGGTACTTGGAGACTGGAGATGAGAAACCCTGGTCCATACTATTTATATTACACAATGATTTGCATGTTAATAATGTATTTATGCAGTCTCTCTGCCAGTCTTGCCACCTTTACATTAAAAATATATTTTTTTCTTCAAGATGCTACCAAAACTCTAATCATCTCCTTAACTACTGCAATCTCCTGTTTTCTGGCCGTGCCCACACAGCAATCTATCGTAACTGTTGCAGTGAGACACCGTTAGGTCTACCCATAACCTGTGTCTTACTAAGGTCCCTGTTAGCCAACCTCCTCTCCCTTCTGCATACAAGACTTCTCCTATGCCACTACCAACTTATGGAATTCCCTAGCACAGCCTTCAAATCTTTTTTTTTTTTTTTTTTAGGCATAAAATACATAAAAAAGCAAACAGTATCGTCAAGGTTACATAGAATAATAAAGTTCGTACAAACTGTAGACAATCAAGAAACATCAAGAATGGATCTCAACATCAGGTGTAAGAAAGTACAAGGAAGTAAAAACATCATTAACAGGTTATGTTACATACTGATGATCTGGGAGAATAGAATATGCAATTATACAAGTGATTGCACTGAAAGAGTATAAGGTAGACTTGAACAAGTAAACAAGAATAAAATACTGTATTCTGCGTTTGTCATCATCAGAAACAGTGGATTTAATTTTTATAAAGATATGATTAAATATAACTCCTAAACTAGAAAAGAAAAGGAAAAAGAAATATAGAATGATGACCTACAGTTTATTAGTGTCTGTGTAGCAGTTATTAAGCTTGTAAAATAACAGGATATAAATGTACCAAATGGGGATGGGACAGGTTGTAGGGTCATGAAGGACCAGAAAGAACAGCAGTTTATCAGAACTTGACAGCTAGGAGCCTTCAAATCTTTAAATGTTCTTTCAAAACCTATTTATTATTGCTTTTCCTACTGACACCAATACTACTCACGCTAATGTACCCTTCACAACTGTCCCCACTCTGAGCCACACCAACGTCTCAGCTCCTCCAATAAGCCCCAATCTCTCAAGCAGGAATGTTTTAACAGAGGAGGGGGCCTGTATACAGACTCTGGGCGGGCCTCCTGCTCTCTACAGCGCAATAGACTCTGGTACTGTGTTAGAGTCTGCTGCGCATGCGCAGGTCTCAAGAAACATGGCGTCTGCCATGTTCCCTCAACTAATTAGTACTGCACACGCGCAACAGCAATTTTGCCGCAGCGGAGACGTGGGACTACGGAAACGTGAGTAATTGAACATAGGTGCAGTGTGGGCCCCCTTGGGCCCATGTGCACTCAACACACTGCACCCATTATAAACTAATGGTCTAAAGCAGGCATTCCCAACCACGGTCCTCAAGGCACACTAACAGTGCAGGTTTTAGGGATATCCAGGCTTCAGCACAGGTGACTTAATTAGTAGCTCAGTTATTTTGATTTAACCAGCTGCAGCCTGGATATCACTAAAACCTGCACTGTTAGTGTGCCTTGAGGACCGTGGTTGGGAATGCCTGGTCTAAAGTAAAGAAGGCTAGCCCCCTATGCATATGTGAAAACCACTGTTTGAAGTATTTCATATACTTTTATTACAGTGCACTATAGAAAATATACACTCTATCGTTAAGGGCATAAATATACACAAAATCATAAAACTAGACAATACACTAATAACATCCTGTGGTCATAAAAAAAGTAAAGGCGAGAGGTCAGAAAGTGGACAAAAATAGAAAAGGAGAACTATGATAGCTAATAGAATTATAAAATGTTACTAACTCTACAGTGTCTAAACACAAAATCATTGGCTTCACAAATCATGGTTTGGTTCCTCAAAGTGTAGTCGTTTCTAGAAAGATCAGTCTTCTGTAGCAGTGGTTAGATTGGCTATGCCAGTGGTTCTCAAACTTTTTTAAATCATGGTGCTCTATTGTATCACATTTTTTTTTCCACAAAACCCCTAGGACAAAAGTTTCCTTTTGAGAAATTTAGAAAGAAATATTAAAGTAAATTGTGTTTATATGTCATCCTTCGGTTCAGTTACGTGGTGAGTGACAGAATTTGCTTCTGTTTGTCTACATATTTTATGACTGGCAGCCACCAGCACTGGTTTTGCTTATTACATTGACCATAAGTAATTTGAATTTGTCCTGGACCACCAACCCAGGGCACCCCTGCAAGTGTCCTGATTCACCCCAAGAAGGTGCCTAGGCACACATGTTTGAAAACCACTGGGCTATACTGTAAATGAGGGAATCAAGGTAAGTTCAGTAAACAGTTAAAGAACACAATTACATGTCTACATGCCTGATTGTTTATTTCTGTCTAATGGCAGTCTCAGCCTTGGTAGAACAGTTATTGGGAGTGTCTTCCCCCTACATTGTTCTATGGATGAGATACTAAAGTCCGTACACACAGGGGAGATGTGTGCTCAGCGATCTAGCACAGACCGCTCAGCACACATCCCTCCCACTGCTCAGCACACAGCGCGATGTGTGCTGAGTGAGGGGGGCGCTCTTTTCACCCAGCGCCAAATCTAGAGTCAGCGATAGCGACGCGCATCGCTGTGGGGCATACACACGGAGAGATCCATGCTTAATTTCTAAGCAGTCTAGTCAGATTGCTTAGAATTTAAGCATGGATCTCTCCGTGTGTACCCCGCTTAAGAGGCACTTTATTATGGCAAGAAAAGATATGGGAGTAGATGTAGCAAACCTTGGCGAGAGATACCAACAAATCAGCATCTAACTGCCATTTTACAGGCTGTGTTTGAAAAGTGACAGGAGTTGATCGATTTACTAATCCTGGGCGAGAGCCAGAGAAAGTGGATGGAGATAAAGGGCCTAATTCAGATCTGATCGCTGATGTGCGTTTTCACACAGCAGGCGATCAGATCCGAACTGCACATGCACCGCACCTGTGTGTTGCACAGCTGCAATGGGCATCGGCGCCCTGCGAAGGCATGGTGCGATAAATCCCTTTGCACGGGCTAAAAAAACAGACAAACGAGAGAGCGCTAATCACATCCAAGGTGGATTTTTATTTTTCAAATTCAAATAATTCTGAACTTCTTGCCGGCCGGCAGTACATAAACACATATTAAGAAATAAAAATATAACCATAAAATCTTAAAAACCAATTAATCACTAATTATACTCACAATGATTCAATACATGTGCACATGTAGGTATAACCGTCCCACTTTGTTTGAATTGTTTTCCTTATTCCTCAAGTATCCAGGACTTAAAATATATTTCCAATAAACCGGATACTATATATATATATATACCTTGTGTCCAACAATGTATCAATTATACTCAAATACACTGCTCAGCAGCTCCCCAGTCTCATACTGGAACACATGAATGAGTGTTAACTTTTATAATACTTCTGTCCAGAAGTCCGTTAGTCTAATTGTTGAAACATGTGTTAGTAATATTAGATAAAGTGCATTCTTGCTCCCAGCTGGTTAATGATATTAAAGTGATTAATGCAAAGCTGATTTATAAATAATAGTCACTGTGCTGCAGCAATTTGTAAATAGAAATGTAGGTATACCATACATGCGCCTCTATTTAGTCAGTCACGGTGCAGGTGATATTCCTCCTGGCTATTTTCTCACAGATAGCCTTTTATGGAGTGGATTCAACCATATGCTTTAGCCACGGAAAAAAGTCTTTGCCCTCCCGGGCTGGTGCTCGTTTCTCGACCTTATCTGGAGTCCGTGGGCAGATGAATGATCCAGCGTTCCCCTCCTGCAAGGGTGTGATACAGCCGACCAGCTGATATCTTTCCGTCCGCTGTAGTCTGTGGTCTGTAATCGGAGGTATTGACAGATGCGTTTCCCCGCCTACTCACAAGCATCGGCGGCTTCCTCAGTGTCATGATGGAGATAAAGGGCCTAATTCAGATCTGATCGCTGCTGTGCGTTTTCACACAGCGGGCGATCAGATCCGAACTGCACATGCACCGCACCTGTGTGTTGCACAGCTGCAATGGGCATCGGCGCCCTGCGAAGGGATGGTGCTATAAATCCCTTTGCACGGGCGATCGCAAGGAGATTGACAGGAAGAGGCCGTTTTTGGGTGGCAACTTACTGTTTTCTGGGGGTGTCAGGGAAAACCAAGAGCGTTTTCAGGGAGGGCGTCTGACATCAGCTCCGGCCCAGCCTGATGTGAGACCTGATGTGAGACCTGGGCTGCGCAGAGACTGCACAAAATCAGTTTGTACAGCTCTTCTACACATGCGATTGCACATCTGCACAGCAAAAACCCACTCCCCCTGTAGGCGGCGACTATCTGAGCGCAAGGCTGCAAAAATCGCTGCCCAGCGATCAGATCTGAATTACCCCCAAAGTACCAACCAACTCCTAACTGCCATGTTACAGGCTGTTGCCCAGATCCATCAAGACTTGGAGAGTGATAAATTGCACAGTGATAAAGTACCAACCAGCTGTTACAGGCTGTGGGGTGAATGTATTAATCTCCGTTATGGAGGAGAAGCAGCATCAGTGCACATTATGTGCACAAATACCGCTTATCTCCCATGTGTGACAGCTGCAGTGTGGGCACAATCCATATCGGCGCTGCTATGTAAACGGTCAGCATAGTTGACTGTTCTGACACCTGCAGCTGTTGATTTCGACAGCTGCAGGTGGCGATGCCCTATCTCAACAACAGAGACAGAGCTGTCCCTGGCTGTGGTGGGTGCCAGATCTGGACTGCGGAGGGGATTCCGCGCAAAGAGAGATCCCACGCATGCAGTGCAGCCGGCAAGGCAGGGAGACACGGTCCCTCTCTGCTTTGCTTTGCTAATGAGGCGTAGCAGGAAGTGTTATAGCGGCACAATCCATGCCACTATATTACATTCACCCATGTGTTTGAAAAATGACAATTAGGAGCTGATTGGCTGGTACTTTATCACCGTGCAATTTATCACTCTCCAAGGCTAGAGATAAATCTGGGCCACATGTTTGAAAAATGACAGGAGCAGATTGGCAGATACTTTATCTCCCTCCAATGCTTAGTACATAGGCCCTCATTCCGAGTTGATCGCTAGCTGCTTTCATTCGCAGCGCGGCAATTAGTTGAAAAAGCGGCACTTCTGCGCATGCGTACGGGCCGCAGTACGCACGCGCAAAGTATTTTCACACAAAACTATGCAGTTTTACACAAGGCCGAGCAACGCTCTTCTGTCGCTGTGTTGATCGGTGAGTGATTGACAGGAAGTGGGTGTTTCTGGGTGGTAACTGGCCGTTTTCAGGGAGTGTGCTAAAAAAAGCAGGCGTGTCAGGATAAAACGCAGGAGTGGCTGGGGAAACGGGGCAGTGGCTGGCCGAACGCAGGGCGTGTTTGTGACGTCAAACCAGGAACTAAACGGACTGAGTTGATCGCAAGGTAGGAGTAAGTTTCGAGCTGCTCAGAAACTGCATGAAAATTTTTACGCCCAGTTCTGCTAACCTTTCGTTCGCACTTCTGCTAAGCTAAGATACACTCCCAGAGGGCGGCGGCTTAGCGTGTGCACTGCTGCTAAAAGCAGCTAGCGAGCGATTAACTCGGAATGAGGGCCATAGATCCCTATATCTCTCTCCAAGCTTTAATACATCTTCCCCACAATCGTAAATGACTCTAGATTTATTAAAAAACAGTCAGACTCACAGAGCAGGATTGGAATTGTCTATAGTACAGACTAAAGGGAGAAATGGAACAAACCTTCCAGGAGGAGACATGGACAAGTTGCCCATTACAATCAGTTTCTAGCTTTGATCCAGTACATTTTATAAAAGATAGGCAGACATGATATGTTGCTATTTAGAAGGTCTGATACATCTCCCCAAAGAGTGATTAATGAACTAGAGATCTCCATATGATAGTATGGACCTTCTCTTAATTGCTGGGATCATCTTTCTTCTTTGAACTCCGCATGTTGGAATTTACACGTCATCTGGAGATTTGTGAATATTAAGATTTCATAACATTCCATAAGAAATCGGTGATGCCTCTTGGGTCCCAGAGCTACTGTATGTACCAGGTCCCAACGTACCAGCATTTATTTAAACACATTTTTTTTTTAATATAGCACACATATTCCACAGTACTTTACAGAGAATATTTCAGTCCATGCCCCAGTGGAGCTCACAATCCATATTCACTATTACATTGACACACTTTATTCACTAGGGTTAATTTGTTTGTCAGAAGCCAAGTCCAAAACACATGGGTCACCACTGTCCCCAGGTATTTCTAGTTTTTGCCCACTGTTGCATTTCTGTATATTGCAGTTGATCAAATGTTCGTAGAAATGAGTTTACTTAAGATGATGTAATAGTATTTGGCGGTGTAATAACATGCCATGTATTTCTTTAGCATCATTAGGGATTCGACAGCAGAACCGCTTTCCTGCGATACAGAGAATCAGGAAAATCTATTTGTAAGAAACAAAGCAGGGAGGTAGTTTTACATTCTGCCCGAGAGCCGCAGAGGAATTTATTCCAGGACATAAATTAGATTAAATGAGGGCTATTTATATGGTGATGAGGGGACCCCGTTACTTTGCAAGAGTGGGCATTGAACGTCTCTCCTTCAAAGCTCCCTCACACATACGCACTGGCACGCTTGCTCTCTCCTGTAACTACATGTTCAGCCTGCAGATTAAATAACCGACAAATGTCCCCATGAGGACATTTTAAGGTTAACTCCCTCCCATCCAGAATGAGACGTAAGGGTTTTCTTTATTCTTCAACCTTTTACAAGTGCAAGAGCCAGAGAAAAAACCCCATAGGTCCTCACGGAATCCCCTCTGTTCACATTGAATACAACAGTATCAGACAACTCATTTCAATATGCAATAGACCTCTTATTAATAACCCAATGATATGTGGTTACTCTAGTTTACACTCTGTAATGGAATTATGTAGGAAATGATAGGATATAGCTATTAAGGTTCCAGTAATCATCCGAGATGTGCAAAATCAGATGTGCAGTGTTGGAGGTCACAAATTGCATCTGTGTTTTGGGATGCGACAGTCTGTGATTTGTTACATTATCACATGTGGCCTGATAAAGATGCTGCAAACTGGGACATTATCAGTTCGTTGCACAGCAGAGATATTCCATTACTAGCTCCGTACAAATCCACATTAATCGGACATGCGACAAATCACTTGCGTTGCTTATACTACCTCTAAAAATGAAAATATAAACAAAAGTGGAATCGTTAGAGAACATACTGATAAATGATGTATTGTAAATCATGTTTGTTCTGAAGAGCTTTGCTGAATAAACCAAGTGTTCTACCCATTATAATGCAGGCACTGTACTAATCACTACCAATAAATCTACCTATATTGTGTTAGCCATTTGTTGCAGAAATTACTTCTTTGTTTTAATTGATCTCCTTTAACTCCTATTTCACAGCCCTTCCCTGATGCCAATGGTATTGTACGCAGGAGAAAAGACTATCGGAGGGTATTCTAAGCAGAAGATGCTCCATTACACTGGCACGGTGACCTTGTGAAGCCCTTTCTATCTTTAATACATCAATCTATGATGATGCAAGAATTGTTCATGCTTTGTGTATTATAAAAGCCAGAAAAGTGGCTGGTATTATATTTTGCACCGATATAGGTCCATTAAGGGACAAATTCTATTAGCTGCAGGCTAATTGGTCTGCTAGGGCTATTTCATTACAGCCCACAGGCTGCACTTAACGCTGATTTCTGTCTCAGCCTGGGAGAGGCGTGAACAAAATTCTGCGGTAAGTGCCCTTATCGTGGATGGGTTGACCCATAGCTTTGGGTACTTTTCCCAGAGCCTATGGGTTATTGCTCATTAGCGACAAATTTGCAATTGAAAATTGTAATGAAATATCCTCGGGTGTAATACCACCCTTATTAACGCGGCTAATTGAACCCGGTCCATAGACGTTTATTGGCGTTACATATATGTACTTTGGGTTATTCAGGTCGCATCACTAAACGATGCGACCGCAATAACCATGGTCCTGGTGCTAGTGCACACACGCAGGTCCTGACATGCACGACCAGCCAATTCCATCTGATCGCATTGGCTGTGAACGCCTCTGCCTGACTGACAGGCAGAGGCATTTGTGGGTTGTCAACGAAGTGTTGCGGGTGACGGTGCGGTAAGGTGGCATTTTTGGGGCGGCTGTGTGACATCCCAAGCAGCCTCTCCGATCTAAAAATGGCCACGGACCTCCTGCATACGCAGCCTAGCTGCAACTGCAGGGGGTTGTCCACAGTTGCTGCAACCGCATTTAAGTTGCAATCACAGCCCCGGCAGGCCATTCTGCATGCCGGGCAGCTCCCAGCATGCGAAAGAACGGATTGCAGATTCCGCTTTTTAGCAGAATCTGCAATCCATACTGAATAACCTTTGTCTTCATCCTAACGCCATATATTAGAGTATGCGAAAGTCTGCATGTATATTAACTTCATCTGAAAATTATATCATACTGCCATAATATATAATAATCTACTATAAATAGCATTCTTATGTGAGCAATAATTTCACCTGCACAGTGATAGCCTAAAAGTGTTTATTTAAGTACTGCAGTTCCTTTAAAATGTAATATCAAATGCATAATATATCCAATAAATATAACCAATAGGCCTATACAACTTTTATTTAAACTATATATTCATATGATCATCCATAGGTGCCGGTCTCTGAAACCATATCCAAGATGGAGGAAAAACTGTTACAGTATTGTGAAATGTTATTGGAGGACACTAGTGCCAATCCAGCAGTGTGCCTTACATTCTCATTGTTGGTGCCTTGCTTCCTAGTCACCAGTCCAATAGTAGCAATACTAACACAGCCGGACTTCCATCTCATTACTGAACATAATCTACTTTGACATAGTTATGGCTGACACCCTTTCTGTGTTCCATGAAACATTTTTTATTAGATATACAGTAAAACTGGCATTATGGATACACCAATAACTGAAACACCAGTCTGTACCAGGGGCACC
Source organism: Pseudophryne corroboree (assembly GCF_028390025.1). Taxonomy (NCBI): domain Eukaryota; kingdom Metazoa; phylum Chordata; class Amphibia; order Anura; family Myobatrachidae; genus Pseudophryne; species Pseudophryne corroboree. The sequence goes on along the minus strand of NC_086444.1, from coordinate 418,584,348 downwards.
AAGCTGCGACTTTAACTTGTTGTGGATTTAAAAAATAGCAGCGGCTGTTTGTAACACCCTTTTTACATGTGTGTTTTTTTAGTGTCAGCCCCAATCATCAACCTTAGTAATGCAGGCGATACCTATATCATCTCCTGATTACAGTCCTGCCATGATAATTTCCACACTCCCCATACTTTAGTATGGGGATGTAGAAATTAGGCTATTCATCAACTTCTGAAAATCATATATTTTCAAAAATAGATTATGTAATGTATGCCATCCTCAGCTGGTTTACAGCCCCTGAATGGCTTCACAGCAGCTTGTGTAGCTACGAGATATCTTAGGCTGCTTACAGCCACTGTGTGATCCTCATCCACCCCACCTCTTTTCTCCCTGATATTGCTCATGGTGCCCCGAGCCAGTGTCACTGAATAAAACTATAAAATCTAAAAAAAAATATATATATAAAAAAAAAAAAAAATACACTTACCTTCTAAAAGGATCTTCAACAGGCCTCTACTGACCCTGTGGCTGCCTGCAGACATGCAGTCTTCTGTGAATGGATGCGGCGCAAGTGCAGACCGGAATATAGACAGCGTTAATTAAGGGTATTAGGAGGAAAGAATCTCCACGGGAACACAGAATTTGATGGCAGATAAGAACCACTTGGCAGTGGCGTAAGTTTGTCCCAGTTGCCCGGAGGCAAGAAAAATATTGGTGCCCCCCCCCCATATATCATCCGTAAGCCAATAAAATGCCGTTTTGAGATCCGAGTAAAACCGAACCCACTCATCTCTAATTCTAACTATATGAAGCTACTACAAAACCCGTTGCAACTAAGCAGATCTATGTAGTGGTCCAACCACACACTACATAGATCTGCTCAGTCACTCACATTGCTGATTATTTCTCGACAATTAATTTGCAAGTGTCATATCCAGTATTAGAACCCACAACCTATATTACACTGGAAGCATGCACCTTACTGATGGAGATATGTGCTCTTGCATAGGAAGTATGAGAATTCTAACTATATGAAGTTACTTGTAATTGTCAGAGAAATAACTTCATATAGTTAGAATTCTCATGTTTCCTTTATAGGAGCAAATAGCTTCATCAGTAAGGTGTCTGCTTCCAGTGTATCTATAATAAAGAGGGTGTAATTTGTAAGGTGTAGTGACTAGTGGGGAAATCGGCTACGGAAGAGATACCGGCTGCTGTAAATTAACTTAATTGATTAATGTCGCTGAACACACGGAACAGGAGGAGAGGTGCCCCCCTTCAAAGCAGGAGCCCGGTGGCAGGTGACTCCGTTGCCTCCCAGAGTTCTGCCTCTGCCACTTGGCCATTCTAGTCTGCCCATGTACATGCACACACACACTAGGGTAAAATTTTATTGGAAGACAATTAACCTACCAGTATATCCAATTAACCTACCAGTATATTTTTGGATTGGGGAGGATATCAGAGCACCCAGAGGAAACCCACACAAGCACAGGGAGAATATATAAACTCCACACAGTTAGGGCCATGGTGGGAATTGAACCGATGACCTCAGTGCTGTGAGGAAGCAATGCTAACTATTACACCATCCGTGCTGCCATAAAAGAAATACTTAAGTACTGGAGACATGATGAATGCCTCTGTTATTTAGGTACAACTCAATGCGAGGTCTAAACTTAAACGCACATTTTTTTGTTTTGATGAATAGACACCTCAGACTCAGCCACACATCTGTATAAATTTTGTATATCATATTAATCAGTGCAGCCTTGGTAAGTGGCTTTGTCACATTTGTTGTTTAGTTAGTAAGACTAAGATGCACATTTGAGCAAAAAAGCAAAGTCGTATGGAACCTGGAGTGTGGAGAGGGGCATGACTGCGGCAGTAGTGTATGAGGACACATCTGTATCAGCCACCCTGTGCTACATACTCGTACACCATTAACCTTTGAAATTCAGGAAATGATCAAGAAAATGCTCTACCCTGGACATACATAAAGATGGATCCACTGACTGAGTGCACACCCCTAGCACCTAGTGGGTTAAACTAGTTACTGCTTGTAATTTCATTTTCCTGCCGTTTTCATTTGTCCTTTCCACATAATATATCATTTTCGTGACTGGCTCCCGAAAACGTTAATCCTTCATTTCATGCTTCATGCCACCCCAACCTCAGTATTAAACATATATTTTACATTTATTTGCATACTTGTGTTAATTATGCTGTAGGTATATGTGGTAAGATGGTTTATGAATTCAAGCATGTTATGTTGTGGCTCCAGAATTATGCTGCTACTAAATCATCTCATATTCGCTATATCCACTTACTTATTCCTCTGCTGACAGATTAATCATCCACTGCAGCGTTGATCACGTCCCACCTGTTATAAGTTTATGGTGATTATCTGGTGCTGTAAGATTGATAAAGCAATGCCATTTCCTTGATCACTTTCAGTGTAAACTTGTTCCCTTTATCCTATTTTATGAATTCTATAAGGATTGTTTTCCACAAATATTTAAGTTTTACATAACTCATAGGTTTTAATTTCTGAGCTCTCAATGGTTCTCTTTCCTGTGTATCGTTCTTAAACATTTTTCCCAAATGTACTAGCCTGTATATGTCAGTTTAATAATAGTCACGCATGGTTTTGTTTTTGTTTTTTTATTAAAATCAACACTTCTTTGTTTTAACAAAACAATACTGAAACACGTCCCACATCAGCCCCACAACTTTAAAGACTGGCAGGATGAAAAAGGGGATATATAAAATATACATATAAAAATACTGCAGTTTCATTTTTAAAAACCATCAGCACAAACTGAATTAGGTCAGTACAATTTCATGGCAGCTTCCTCTCTTCAAACAACTCCCTCCCTTCTCTTCAGTCCCCTGCCTCACTTGCTATGTCACAGATTTAGAAAATGTTAAACATGCCAAGTGGGTAAGACTGGTGAGGAAACGGAATAAACAAGAAAGAGAAACTTGTCCGTCATGTAGGAGCACAGCCAGAAGTAACAGGTAGTGATGGTCAGTTTTGGCCGTTCACATTATTCACGAGTTAAAAGAAGGATTTTAAAACTGTATGTACAGATGTGTCCTCATACATCTAGCCTCAATATGCCATACAGCGAGAGATCCCAGGAAGCTCTGCTAACATTGGGCTTCTTTTTTTGCCAAAAATGATTAAAATGATATGTGGCATGCCTATATTCTGTGTGCAACAGCGGCTATATCTGCTATGAAATGCTACATTATAGGATTCTCTAGTAAAAGATGCATTCTGGGGGGATGCCTGGCGTTCATAAACGCGCTCATGACTAGGCACGACTAGAAGGGCTGTTTAACGTGACTGCTTCCATGATGTAGGAGGACACATGTCTGTCTGTCTGTAATATATATATATATATATGTATATATATATATATATATATATATATGTATAGTGCCTTGCGAAATTATTCAGCCCCCTTGGCTTTTTACCAATATTGTTACATTACATCATGTAATTTTATTTTATTTTTATCTGAATTTTATGTGATGGATCTCCACAAAATAGTCTAAGTTGGTGAAGTGAAATGAGAAAAATTTATATAAAGAATAATTTTTATAAATAATTTTTTTTAAATTGGCATGTGCATATGTATTCACCCCCTTTGCTATGAAGCCCCTCAAAAGTTATGGTGCAACCAATTACCTTCAGAAGTCACACAATTAGTGAAATGAAGTCCACCTGTGTACAATCTAAGTGTCACATGATCTGTCAATATAAACACACCTTTTCTGAAAGGCCCCAGAGGTTGCAACACCACTAAGCAAGAGGCATCACACCATGAAGACCAAGGAGCTCTCCAAACAAGTCAGGGACAAAGTTGTTGAGAAGTATTGGGTTGGGTTATAAAAAAAAATATCCAAATCTTTGATGATCTGTTGGAGCACCATCAAATCCGTCATCTTCAAACGGAAACAACATGGTATCACAACAAACCTGCCAAGAGAGGGCCGGCCACCAAAACTCACAGACCGGGCAAGGAGGGCATTAATCAGAGAGGCAGCACAGAGACCAAAGATAACCCTGAAGGAACTGCAGAGTTACACAGCAGAGACTGGTGTATCTGCGCATGTGACCACAGTAAGCCGTACACTCCAGAGAGCTGGGTTTTATGGAAGAGTGGCCAGAAAAAAGCCATTACTTAGGGGTGTATGCAATTAACCTAGCTGAAAAAAACTGAACTAATTCGACCCACCGTATTTATTTGCGGGTAATTTTGCCTGTTTTTTAATACATTTTTCGCCCATGCTGTTTAACCTTTGTTTTGTAGGCGAATTGGCATTGGCGAAAATGGCCCCAAAAACCGTTGAAAAACCGCTTGCAGATTCGACAAACATGTGGATCGGGAGTGAATTCGCCGATCCACATGTTTTTCTCCTGTGCCGGCATTTTTCACCTAGGCAAAAATCCGGCCCTGCTATTGCATAGGGCGAATCTCTATTCGCCCTAAAAATAGCGAACAAGCTCCGTTTTTTCACCTAAGTGAAAAAACTGAGCTAATTGCATACTCCTGTATGTGTTTAAAAATAAGAAGGAACGTTTTGAGTTTGCCAAAAGGCATGTGGACGACTCCTCAAATGTATGGTGGAAGGTGGTCTGGTCAGATGAGACTAAAATTTAACTTTTCGGCCACCAAGGAAAACTCTATGTCTGGCACAAACCCACCACATCCCATCACCCCAAGAACACCATCCCCACAGTGAAACATGGTGGTGGCAGCATCATGCTGTGGGGATGTTTTTCAGCAGCAGGGATTGGTAAACTGTTTCGAGTCGAGAGAAAGATGGATGGTGCTAAATTCAGGGTTATTCCGGAGCAAAACCTGTTTCAGTCTGCCTGTGATTTGAGACTGGGACAGAGGTTCACCTTCCAGCAGGACAATGACCCAAAGCATACTGCCAAAGCAACACTCGAGTGGTTTAAGGGGAAACTTTTAAATCTGTTGGAATGGCCTAGTCAAAGCCCAGATCTCAATCCAATTGAGAGTCTGTGGTCAGACTTGTATATTGCTGTTCACAAGCAGAAACCATCCAACATGAAGGAGCTGGAGCAGTTTTGCCTTGAGGAATGGCAAAAATTCCAGTGGCAAGATGTGGCAAGCTCACAGAGACTTATCCAAAGCGACTTGCAGCTGTAATGGTTGCAAAAGGTGACTCTACAAAGTACAGGTTGAGTATCCTATATCCAAATATCCGAAATACGGAATATTCCGAAATACGGACTTTTTGAGTGAGAGTGAGATAGTGAAACTTTTGTTTTTTGATGGCTCAATGTACACAAACTTTGTTTAATACACACAGTTATTAAAAATATTGGATTAAATGACCTGCAGGCTGTGTGTATAAGGTGTATATGAAACATAAATGAATTGTGTGAATGTAGATACACTTTGTTTAATGCACAAAGTTATAAAAAATATTGGCTAAAATTATCTTCAGGCTGTGTGTATAAGGTGTATATGAACTATAAATGCGTTCTGTGCTTAGATTTAGGTCCCATCGCCATGATATATCATTATGGTATGCAATTATTCCAAAATACGGAAAAATCAGATATCCAAAATACCCCTGGTCCCAAGCATTTTGGATATGGGATACTCAACCTGTACTGACTTTAGGGGGGTGAATAGTTGTGCACACTGTTATTTTGTCCTATTTGTTGTTTGCTTCACAATAAAAGATAAATAAATCTTCAAAGTTGTAGGCATGTTCTGTGAATGAAATGATGTAAACCTTCAAACAATCCATTTTAATTCCAGGTTGTAAGGCAACAAAACATGAAAAATGCAAAGGGGGGTGAATACTTTAGCAAGGCACTGTATGATGTGTGTGTGGATGTGTAGATGTGTGTGTGGATGTGTGTATGTATGTATGTATGTATGTATGTATGTATGTGTGTGTGTGTATGTATGTATGTATGTATGTATGTATGTATGTATGTATATATATATATATATATATATATATACACATACATACATACATACACATATACACACACACAGGGTGATTTAAAAGTCGCAGTACACACTTGACTTAGATTCAAGATGGGCGATTTCAAGATGGCACCCATGTTCGCTACATACTCTAAAAGACAGCACACCTCACCCATACCTTACTGGAGTATTCGGTTTTCCCATTTCCTGCACAGTTTTTGAAACAAAAGGGTGTACTGAGACTTTTAAATCTATATATATATATATATATATATATATATATATATATATATATATATATAAATGATAAGATTTTAAACCTGCCGGTAAATCTTTTTCTCCTAGTCCGTAGAGGATGCTGGGGACTCCGTAAGGACCATGGGGTATAGACGGGCTCCGCAGGAGACATGGGCACTCTAAAGACTTTAGAATGGGTGTGCACTGGCTCCTCCCTCTATGCCCCTCCTCCAGACCTCAGTTAGAGAAACTGTGCCCAGAGGAGACGGACAGTACGAGGAAAGGATTTTTGTTAATCTAAGGGCAAGATTCATACCAGCCCACACCATCCACACCGTATAACCTGGAATATACGCCACCAGTTAACAGTATGAACAAAACAGCATCAGCCAAAGACTGATCTTAACTGTAACATAACCCTTATGTAAGCAACAACTATATACAAGTCATGCAGAAATATGTCCGCACTGGGATGGGCGCCCAGCATCCTCTACGGACTAGGAGAAAAAGATTTACCGGTAGGTTTAAAATCTTATTTTCTCTTACGTCCTAGAGGATGCTGGGGACTCCGTAAGGACCATGGGGATTATACCAAAGCTCCAAACCGGGCGGGAGAGTGCGGATGACTCTGCAGCACCGATTGAGCAAACGTGAGGTCCTCATCAGCCAGGGTATCAAACTTGTAGAATTTTGCAAAGGTGTTTGAACCCGACCAAGTAGCTGCTCGGCAAAGCTGTAAAGCCGAGACGCCTCGGGCAGCTGCCCAAGAAGAGCCCACCTTCCTAGTGGAATGGGCCTTTACCGAATTTGGTAACGGCAATCCAGCCGTAGAATGAGCCTGCTGAATCGTGTTACAGATCCAGCGAGCAATAGTCTGCTTAGAAGCAGGAGCGCCAACCTTGTTGGCTGCATACAGGACAAACAGTGCTTCTGTTTTCCTAACCCGAGCCGTCCTGGCTACGTAAATTTTTAAGGCCCCGACTACATCAAGGGACTTGGAATCCTCCAAGTCTCCCATAGCCACAGGCACCACTATAGGTTGGTTCATATGAAACGATGAAACCACATTAGGCAAAAATTGAGGACGAGTCCTCAACTCTGCTCTATCCACATGGAAAATCAGATAGGGGCTTTTGTGAGACAAAGCCGCCAATTCGGACACCCGCCTTGCAGATGCCAAGGCCAACAACATGACCACCTTCCAAGTGAGAAATTTTAATTCCACTGTTTGAAGAGGCTCAAACCAATGAGATTTTAGGAACTGTAACACCACGTTAAGGTCCCATGGTGCCACTGGGGGCACAAAAGGAGGCTGGATGTGTAGCACTCCCTTTACAAATGTCTGGACTTCTGGGAGAGAAGCCAATTCCTTCTGAAAGAATATAGATAGGGCCGAAATCTGTACCTTAATGGAGCTTAACTTCAGGCCCATATCCACTCCTGTCTGCAGAAAGTGGAGAAAACGGCCCAGGTGGAAATCTTCCGTAACAGCATTCTTGGCTTCACACCAAGATACATACTTCCTCCAGATACGGTGATAATGTTTCGCCGTCACCTCCTTCCTAGCCTTTATCAGTGTAGTGATGACTTCCTCCAGAATACCTTTCCCAGCTAGGATTCGGTGTTCAACCACCATGCCGTCAAACGTAACTGCGGTAAGTCTTGGAACACGCAGGGCCCCTGCTGCAACAGGTCCTCCCTGAGAGGAAGAGGACACGGATCTTCTGTGAGCATCTCCTGAAGATCTGAATACCAGGCCCTTCGAGGCCGATCTGGAACAATGAGTATTGTCTGCACTCTTTTTCGTCTTATAATTCTCAATATTTTTGAGAACGAGAGGAAGAGGAGGGAACACATAGACCGACTGAAACGCCCATAGTTTCACCAGGGCGTCCACCGCTACTGCCTGAGGGTCCCTTGACCTGGCACAATACCTCCGCAGCTTCTTGTGGAGGCGTGACACCATCATGTATATTTGAGGAAGTCCCCAAAGATTCGTTATCTCTGCAAAAACTTCTTGATGAAGTCCCCATTCTCCTGGATGGAGATCGTGTCTGCTGAGGAAGTCTGCTTCCTAGTTGTCAACCCCCGGACTGAAGACTGCCGATAGAGCGCTTATGTGATTTTCCGCCCAGTGAAGAATCCTGGTGGCTTCCGCCATTGCCACTCTGCTCCTTGTCCCGCCTTGGCGGTTCACATGAGCCACGGCTGTGACGTTGTCTGATTGAATCAGAACCGGTAGGTCGCGAAGAAGATTCTCTGCTTGTCGTAGGCCGTTGTATATGGCCCTTAATTACAGTATGTTGATGTGTAGACAAGTCTCCTGGCTTGACCATAGTCCCTGAAAATTTCTTCCTTGTGCGACTGCTCCCCATCCTCGGAGGCTCGCGTCCGTGGTCACCAGAACCCAGTCTTGAATTCCGAACCTGCGACCCTCTAGAAGGTGAGCACTCTGCACTCACCACAGGAGAGACACCCTGGCCCTGGGGGGACAGGCTTATTTTCTGATGAATGTGAAGATGGGACCCCGACCACTTGTCCAGAAGGTCCCACTGAAATGTCCTCGCATGAAACCTGCCGAAGGGGATGGCCTCGTAGGTCGCCACCATTTTTCCCAGTACTCAAGTGCATTGATGGACTGACACTCTCTTCGGTTTTAACAGGTCCCTGACCATGTTCTGGAGTTCCTGGGCATTTTCCATCGGGAGAAAAACCCTCTTTTGTTCCGTGTCCAGAATCATGCCTAAGAAAGATAGCCGAGTCGTTGGAACCAACTGTGACTTTGGTAGATTTAGAATCCAGCCATGTTGCTGCAGCACTCTCAGGGAGAGCGACACGCTTTTCTGCAATTGATCGCTCGATCTCGCTTTTATCAGGAGATCGTCTAAGTACGGGATAATTGTGACTCCCTACCTGCGCAGGAGCACCATCATTTACGCCATTACCTTGGTGAAAACCCTCGGGGCCGTGGAAAGCCCAAACGGCAACGTCTGAAACTGGTAATGACATTCCTGTACAGCGAATCTCAGGTACACCTGATGAGGAGGATATATGGGGACATGAAGGTATGCATCCTTTATGTCTAGTGACACCATAAAATCCTCCCTTCCAGGCTGGAGATCACTGCCCGGAGCGATTCCATCTTGAATTTTAACTTTTTCAAGTCCAGGTTTAGGGATTTTAAATTTTGAATGGGTTTCCCCTGTTGTATTAGGGGAACCTTGATAATCACTTGCTGTTGACACAGCTTTTGGATTGCAGCTAAAACTATCTCCCTCTCTGGGGGAGAAGCTGGTAAAGCCGATTTGAAAAATCGGCGAGGAGGCACGTCTTCGAATTCCAGCTTGTAGCCTTGGGATACAATTTCCATCGCCCAAGGATCCACGTCTGACTGAACCCAGACGTGGCTGAAGAGTCGAAGACGTGCCCCCACCGGCGCGGACTCCCTCAGTGGAGCCCCAGCGTCATGCGGTGGATTTAGTAGAAGCCGGGGAGGACTTCTACTACTGGGAACTAGCCGTAGCAGGCATTCTTTTCCCTCTACCCTTACCTCTGGCGAGGAAGGAAGATCACCGACCTCTTCTGGACTTATGCGACCGAAAGGACTGCATCTGATATTTTGGTGTTTTCTTTTGCTGTGGGGGAAAATAAGGCAAAAAAGTAGATTTACCCGCGGTAGCTGTGGAAACCAGGTCCGCGAGACCTTCCCCAAATAAAACCTCACCCTTGTAAGGCAATCTCGAACCTAGCAGCCCAACGTCTCTCTTATATAAGACTGCGTCTTTAATGTGACCTAAGGTCAATAAAATGGTATCCCTATCTAGGGTATCAATGTTAGCTGACAAGGTATCTGTCCAAGCTGCTACCGCGCTACAAACCCAAGCCGATGCTATTGCCGGTCTGAGCAAAGCACCCGTATGTGTATAAATTGATTTTAAGGTAGTTTCCTGTCTGCGATCAGCAGGATCCTTGAGGGCTGCCGTGTCTGGAGACGGTAGCGCCACCTTTTTGGACAAGAGCGTTAAAGCCTTGTCCACCCTGGGCGAGGATTCCCACTGTACCCTGTCCTGTGCAGGGAAAGGGTACGCCATAAGAATCCTCTTGGGAATCTGGAGTATTTTGTCTGCAGTTTCCCAAGCTTTTTCAAATAACGCGTTCAGCTCATGAGATGGGGGAAAGGTTACCTCAGGTTTCTTTCCCTTAAACATGCATACCCTCGTGTCAGGGACCGAGGGGTCATCTGTGATATGCAAAACATCTTTTATTGCAATAATCATATAATGAATACTTTTGGCCACCCTTGGGTGTAACTTCGCAGCATCGTAGTCGACACTGGATTCAGACTCCGTGTCGCTATCAGTGTCTGCTACTTGGGACAGGGGACGTTTTTGAGACCCTGAAGGGCCCTGTGACACAGTCAAAGCCATGGATTGACTCCCAGCTTTTCCCTGGACTCTGCTTTGTCCAATCTCTTATGTAATAAAGCCACATTTGCATTTAAAACATTCCACATATCCAACCAATCAGGTGTCTGCGTTGCCGACAGAGACACCACAATCATCTGCTCCACCTCCTCCTTAGATGAGCATTCCGCTTCAGACATGCCGACACACACGTACCGACACCCCCACACACTCAGGGATAAATCTATATGGAGACAGATCCCCAATAAGGCCCTTTGGGGAGACAGAGAGAGAGTATGCCAGCACACACCCAGCGCCACCGGACACTGGAATATATCCCAGTTTGTACAGCGCTTTTATATAAATATATAATACACTCACTGCGCTAATTAAATGTGCCCCCCTCCCTTTTTTGCCCTCTGTAACCGTGTTCAGCAGGGGAGAGTCCGGGGAGCCAGCTTCTCTGCAGCGTGCTGTGGAGAAAATGGCGCTGGTTAGCTGGAGGATCAAGCACCGCCCCCTCACCGGCGGGCTTCGGTCCCGCTCAAATTATTTATACTGGCGGGGGTTTATTAATATATCGCCTCTGTGGTATATAATGCATCTGCCAGTGTCCCTTTGAGGTTCATATTGCTGCCCAGGGCGCCCCCCTGCGCCCTGCACCCTTACAGTGCCCGCTGTGTGTGTTTGTGTGGGAGCAATGGCGCGTTACCTCAGTGAAGATCTGAAGTCTTCTGCCGCCTTTTAAGTCTTCTTTCTTCTAATACTCACCCGGCTTCTATCTTCCGGCTCTGTGAGGAGGACGGCGGCGCGGCTCTGGGACGAACGGCGAGGGTGAGACCTGCGTTCCGACCCTCTGGAGCTAATGGTGTCCAGTAGCCTAAGAAGCAGAGCCTATCATTTAAGTAGGTCTGCTTCTCTCCCCTCAGTCCCTCAAAGCAGGGAGCCTGTTGCCAGCAGTGCTCCCTGAAAATAAAAAACCTAACAAAAGTCATTTTCAGAGAAACTCAGGAGGGCTCCCCTGCAATGCACCCAGTCTCCTCTGGGCACAGGATCTAACTGAGGTCTGGAGGAGGGGCATAGAGGGAGGAGCCAGTGCACACCCATTCTAAAGTCTTTAGAGTGCCCATGTCTCCTGCGGGGCCCGTCTATACCCCATGGTCCTTACGGAGTCCCCAGCATCCTCTAGGACGTAAGAGAAATATATTTATATGTACAAAAAACATGGAAAACATGATTCTGTGCTGGACTTTGGGATTGTGAAGAAGGGAGCAGCGTTCCGGACAAATATTAGTTTACCGGACTCTAGTGTTTAATTGTACAAGGAGTAAATGTTGTTACTCATTTCATGTGTGGCTACAAGGAATTTTTAAGTGCCAGAGTATCAGCGCGGAGTCTGTAATTTATTTGTTTTTGTGTATGTTTGTATATATATATATATATATATTTACACATAACCACAGAATACGTTTGAGTAGTGTAAGTTCAAGATTTTTTCTTCTACACAAAACCGTGTTTTGCAACAATCGCGAGTAGGAACATATATTAGCCTCCGTAAAAAATGAAGTTTGAAATCCTTAACTTATGGGTCAGGGACCAAAAATGGGTTGACATTTTCTGAACTGATGGAACATGATTACCTTTTTTGCAAGCTGATTGTGTTTTCCAAATAATATCTCATATTTAAGCATCATTGTGTAAAAGGCACTACTCTGCCGACTGTTGTAATTCAAATAATTATTATTTAACTGTTAAGTACAGTAATTATGATGGTGTGAAGGATACGTACCACTGGTACTAATAAAATTTGCATAAAACATTTTAACGGAATTTGCAGAATACCCTCTATAAGGGGTCAATATACTAAAGCTTCTAAAACAAAGAAATGGTGTTGTTGCCCATAGCAACTAATCAGATGCTGTCTATCATTCTCTAAAAGGCAACAGAGAAAATATAGACAGCATCTGATTGGTTACTATGGGTAACATCACCAATTCTGTTTTAGAAGCTTTAGTAAATTTACTTCTAAGGGGGGTATTCAATTAGTGCAGTTTTTTTTACCAGACGAAAAAACGTCACTTTCCGCCCGGTATTAGGTCGGATTTACATTCGGCCTATTCAATGCCCATGTCGTTTTTTTCGACTTGTCAAAAAATCTGCACGAGGGAAACCCACGTGGAGCGAAGAAGTCACCGCCGATCCACGTGTTTTGTCTAATTTGCGGGCGTCAGTTTTTGGATCCGTTTTCACCCATGCCGTTTCAACAAGACATAAAAACGAAAAAGGCATGAGTGAAAATGGATTAAAAAATGGGGGAAAACACCCATTAATGAATACACTGAGGTCGAATTCGTGCCGATTTTAGGACTGTCGGAAAATTTGGCACTAATTGAATATACCCCTAAGTGTGTAAAACAAAACAAAACAAATTGTCCCTTAGCACGGCCATGTAGAAGACCGTTCCTTGCTTATAATTGACTCGAAAAGTTAACTGCAATGAATCAGTTGTTTTAGCATATCTGAAACCTGCTATTCTCTCTGACCACCTTACTTACAGTAAGATAACATTCCGTTTCCCCCAACAAGAATGGAAAGAACCATCATCTTTTCTTTTTCTTTGAACTACAATATCAGTCCTGCAAAAAATAAGAATTTACTTACCGATAATTCTATTTCTCGGAGTCCGTAGTGGATGCTGGGGTTCCTGAAAGGACCATGGGGAATAGCGGCTCCGCAGGAGACAGGGCACAAAAAAGTAAAGCTTTTACCAGATCAGGTGGTGTGCACTGGCTCCTCCCCCTATGACCCTCCTCCAGACTCCAGTTAGGTACTGTGCCCGGACGAGCGTACACAATAAGGGAGGCAATTTGAATCCCGGGTAAGACTCATACCAGCCACACCAATCACACCGTACAACTTGTGATCTAAACCCAGTTAACAGTATGATAACAGAAAGAGCCTCTTAAAGATGGCTCCTTAACAATATAACCCGAATTTGTTAACAATAACTATGTACAGTATTGCAGATAATCCGCACTTGGGATGGGCGCCCAGCATCCACTACGGACTCCGAGAAATAGAATTATCGGTAAGTAAATTCTTATTTTCTCTATCGTCCTAAGTGGATGCTGGGGTTCCTGAAAGGACCATGGGGATTATACCAAAGCTCCCAAACGGGCGGGAGAGTGCGGATGACTCTGCAGCACCGAATGAGAGAATTCCAAGTCCTCTTTTGCCAGGGTATCAAATTTGTAGAATTTTACAAACGTGTTTTCCCCCGACCACGTAGCTGCTCGGCAGAATTGTAATGCCGAGACCCCTCGGGCAGCCGCCCAAGATGAGCCCACCTTCCTTGTGGAATGGGCCTTAACAGATTTAGGCTGTGGCAGGCCTGCCACAGAATGAGCAAGTTGAATTGTGTTACAAATCCAACGAGCAATCGTCTGCTTAGAAGCAGGGGCACCCAACTTGTTGGGTGCATATAGTATCAACAGCGAGTCAGATTTTCTGACTTCAGCCGTCCTTGAAATGTATATGTTTAAGGCTCTGACAACGTCCAACAACTTGGAGTCCTCCAAGTCGCCAGTGGCCGCAGGCACCACAATAGGTTGGTTCAGGTGAAACGCTGATACCACCTTAGGGAGAAAATGCGGACGAGTCCTCAGTTCTGCCCTATCCGAATGGAAGATTAGATAAGGGCTTTTATAAGATAAAGCCGCCAATTCAGATACTCTCCTGGCGGAAGCCAGGGCCAGTAACATAGTCACTTTCCATGTGAGATATTTAAAATCCACCTTTTTCAATGGTTCAAACCAATGGGATTTGAGGAAATCTAAAACTACATTTAGATCCCACGGTGCCACCGGAGGCACCACAGGAGGCTGTATATGCAGTACTCCTTTAACAAAAGTCTGTACCTCAGGAACTGAGGCCAATTCTTTTTGGAAGAATATTGACAGGGCCGAAATTTGAACCTTAATAGATCTCAATTTGAGACCCATAGACAATCCTGATTGTAGGAAATGTAGGAAACGACCCAGTTGAAATTCCTCCGTCGGAACACTCCGATCCTCGCACCACGCGACATATTTTCGCCAAATGCGGTGATAATGTTTCGCGGTGACTTCCTTCCTTGCCTTAATCAAGGTAGGAATGACTTCTTCTGGAATGCCTTTCCCTTTTAGGATCTGGCGTTCAACCGCCATGCCGTCAAACGCAGCCGCGGTAAGTCTTGAAAGAGACAGGGACCCTGTTGTAGCAGGTCCCTTCTCAGAAGTAGAGGGCACGGGTCGTCCGTGACCAACTCTTGAAGTTCCGGGTACCAAGTCCTTCTTGACCAATCCGGAGCCACTAGTATTGTTCTTACTCCTCCTCACCGTATAATCTTCAATACCTTTGGTATGAGAGGCAGAGGAGGAAACACATATACTGATTTGTACACCCAAGGTGTTACCAGTGCGTCCACAGCTATTGCCTGTGGATCTCTTGACCTGGCGCAATACTTGTCCAGTTTCTTGTTGAGGCGAGACGCCATCATGTCTACCATTGGTCTTTCCCAACAGTTTATTAGCATGTGGAAGACTTCTGGATGAAGACCCCCCTCTCCCGGGTGAATATCGTGTCTGCTGAGGAAGTCTGCTTCCCAGTTGTCCACGCCCGGGAAGAACACTGCTGACAGTGCTATTACGTGATTCTCCGCCCAGCGAAGAATCTTGGCAGCTTCTGCCATTGCACTCCTGCTTCTTGTGCCGCCCTGTCTGTTTACATGGGCGACCGCCGTGATGTTGTCCGACTGAATCAACACCGGTTTTCCTTGCAGGAGTGGTTCCGCCTGGCTTAGAGCATTTTAGATTGCTCTTAGTACCAGAATGTTTATGTGAAGAGACTTTTCCAGGTTCGTCCATACCCCCTGGAAGTTTCTTCCTTGTGTGACTGCTCCCCAACCTCTCAGGCTGGCGTCCGTGGTCACCAGGATCAAATCCTGTATGCCGAATCTGCGGCCCTCCAATAGATGAGCCTTTTGCAACCACCACAGAAGATATACCCTTGTCCTTGGCGACAGGGTTATTCGCAGGTGCATCTGAGGATGCGACCCTGACCATTTGTCCAACAGATCCCTTTGGAAAATTCTTGCATGGAATCTGCCGAATGGAATTGCTTCGTAAAAAGCCACCATTTTTCCCAGGACTCTTGTGCATTGATGTACAGACACCTTTCCTGGTTTTAGGAGGTTCCTGACAGGTCGGATAACTCCTTGGCTTTTTCCTCGGGAAGAAAAACCTTTTTCTGAACCGTGTCCAGAATCATCCCTAGGAACAGCAGACGTATCGTCGGAAAACAGCTGCGATTCTTGGAATATTTAGAATCCAGTCGTGCCGTCGAAGAACTACTTTAGATAGTGCTCTTCCGACCTCCAACTGTTCTCTGGAACTTGCCCTTTTTAGGTCGTGCAAGTAAGGGATAATTTAGATGCCTTTTTTCTTTGAAGAAACATCTTTTCGGCCATTACCTTGGTAAAAAGGCCCGGGGTGCCGTGGATAATTCAAACGGCATCGTCTGAAACTGATATTGACAGTTCTGTACCACGAACCAGAGGTACCCTTGATGAGAAGGACAAAATTTGGACATGGAGGTAATCCTTGATGTCCAGGGACACCATATAGTCCCCTTTTTTCCGGTTCGCTATCACTGCTCTGAGTGACTTTATCTCGATTTGAACCTTTTATGTAAGTGTTCAAAACATTTTAGATTTAGACTATGTGTCACCAAGCCGTCTGGCTTCAGTACCACAATATAGTGTGGAAAAATAATACCCTTTTCCTTGTCGTAGGAGGGGTACTTTGATTATCACCTGCTGGATATACAGCTTGTGAATTGTTTCCAATGCTGCCTCCCTGTTGGAGGGAGCCGTTGGTAAAGCAGACTTCAGGAACCTGCGAGGAGAAGATGTCTCGACTCTCCAATCTTTACCCCTGGGATAATACTCGTACGATCTAGGGGTCAACTTGCGAGTGATCCCACTGCGCCCTGAGACTCTTGAGACTACCCCCCCACCTTGAGTCCGCTTGCACGGCCCCAGCGTCATGCTGAGGACTTGGCAGACGCGGTGGAGGGCTTCTTTTCCTGGGAAAGGGCTGCCTGCTGCAGTCTACTTCCCTTACCTCTATGTCTGGGCAGATATGACTGGCCTTTTGCCTGCATGCCCTCATGGGAAAGGAAAGATTGAGGCTGAAAAGACGGTGTCTTTTTTAGCTGAGATGTAACTTGGGGTAAAAAAGGTTGGATTTCCCAGCTGTTGCTGTGGTCCCCAGGTCCGATGGACCGACCCCCAAATAACTCCTTCCCTTTATACAGCAATACTTCCATCTGCCGTATGGGATCTGTATCACCTGACCACTGTCGTGTCCCTGACATCTTCTGGGAGATATGGACAACGCACTTATCTTGATGCCAGAGAGCAAATATCCCTCTGTGCATCTCACATACATATATATAGAATGCATCCTATTAAATGCTCTACATGAATAAAATATTTTCAGTCAGGGAATCCGACCAAGCCAACCCAGCACTGCATCTCCAGGCTGATGGCGATCGCTGGTCGCAGTATAACCACCGTATGTGTGTATATACTTTTTAGGATATTTTTCCAGCTTCCTATCAGCTGGCTCCTTGAGGGCGGCCGTATCTGGAGACGGTAACGCCACTTGATAAGCGTGTGAGCGCCTTATCACCCTAAGGGGTGTTTCCCAACGTACCCTAATTTCTGGCGGGAAAAGGTATAACGCCAATATTTGCTATCGGGGTAACCCTACGCATCATCACACACTTCATTTTATTTTATCTGATTCAGGAAAAACTACAGGTAGTTTTTTCACTCCCACATAATACCCTTTCTTGTGGTACTTGTAGTATCAGAAACACGTAACACCTCCTTCATTGCCCTTAACGTGTGGCCCTAATGAGAAATACGTTTGTTTATTCACCGTCGACACTGTATTCAGTGTCCGTGTCTGTGTCTGTGTCGACCGACTGAGGTAAATGGGCGTTTTTAAAACCCCTGACGGTGTTTCTGAGACGCCTGGACCGGTCCTAATAGATTGTCGGCCGTCTCATGTCGTCAACCGACCTTGCAGCGTGTTGACATTCTCACGTAATTCTCTAAATAAGCCATCCATTCCGGTGTCGACTCCCTAGAGAGTGACATCACCATTACAGGCAATTTCTCCGCCTCCTCACCAACATCGTCCTCATACATGTCGACACACACGTACCGACACACAGCACACACACCGGGAATGCTCTGACAGAGGACAGGACCCACTAGCCCTTTGGGGAGACAGAGGGAGAGTCTGCCAGCACACACCAAAAACGCTATAATTATATAGGGACAACCTTATATAAGTGTTTCTCCCTTATAGCATCTTTTATATATATACAATATCGCCAAAATCAGTGCCCCCCCTCTCTGTTTTAACCCTGTTTCTGTAGTGCAGTGCAGGGGAGAGCCTGGGAGCCTTCTCTCCAGCTTTTCTGTGAGAGAAAATGGCGCTGTGTGCTGAGGAGATAGGCCCCGCCCCTTTATCGGCGGGCTCGTCTCCCGCTATTTTTGAAGTTAGGCAGGGGTTAAATATCTCCATATAGCCTCTGTGGGCTATATGTGAGGTATTTTTTGCCTCTAATAAGGTTTTTATTTGCCTCTCAGAGCGCCCCCCCCAGCGCTCTGCACCCTCAGTGACTGTTGTGTGAAGTGTGCTGAGAGGAAAATGGCGCACAGCTGCAGTGCTGTGCGCTACCTTTATGAAGACTCAGGAGTCTTCAGCCGCCGATTTTGGACCTCTTCTCTCTTCAGCGTCTGCAAGGGGGCCGGCGGCGCGGCTCCGGTGACCATCCAGGCTGTACCTGTGATCGTCCCTCTGGAGCTTGTCCAGTAGCCAAGCAGCAAATCCACTCTGCACGCAGGTGAGTTCACTACTTCTCCCCTAAGTCCCTCGTTGCAGTGATCCTGTTGCCAGCAGGACTCACTGTAAAGTAAAAAACCTAAGCTAAACTTTCTCTAAGCAGCTCTTTAGGAGAGCCACCTAGATTGCACCCTTCTCGTTCGGGCACAAAATCTAACTGGAGTCTGGAGGAGGGTCATAGGGGGAGGAGCCAGTGCACACCACCTGATCTGGTAAAAGCTTTACTTTTTTGTGCCCTGTCTCCTGCGGAGCCGCTATTCCCCATGGTCCTTTCAGGAACCCCAGCATCCACTTAGGACGATAGAGAAACGCTGTATTATATAAAATAAAGTCAGACCAACAAATGAAATCAATCACATTGTACCTTTCAGTGGTAACTGTGCACATGTAGCAAAAGAGACATAAAACAGAGCTGAAGGGTTAGAGCAAAATAAGGTAGTTATTCATGGACTACCCTTGTTACACTTGTGTTCATATCTCCGTACTTCATTGTGACCCCCATAGATATCTCCAGACGACCAGTGATGTCTGCAGCTGACAGGTACTGGATCACAATTCCTCAAAGAAGGCTACTCTGCACTGTGTGCTCTGCAATGTTAGCTGTTGGGAAACAGAGAACATCAGGAGTTTATAGCAAGAACATGGCAACATTATTTCAGAAGAGCAACATTGAGCGAGTACAGTACCAAACACATTTTATGACATACGGGACCAGGAACCATAATACCAAGTGTGGACAGTGCCCTGGTAGATTGTTAGCCATAATAGTTATAGAACAGCAATGTAAATGCCTAACAATGACCTTACACTCTTATAAGGTGCAGTAATGAATCACTGGTCACAGAAGTGAGAGACATGGGGAATGTTAATGCCAGAGCTACTTCTGTCTGCTTAGTGGCATTATAACTGCAGATACAAGCCTGTGCTAGTCACACATCAAAACAGTTCTACAGGTCTTTACTAGCCTCATCCTTGGGGACCCTAGCATATTGTGACACCGTATTCTTGTTTCTTATTTCCATTAGTCCTATCTCAGTATTTACTAGTCCTTCCTTGGTGTTAGCCAGACAGCTCCACTGGCGATATATCATTGCTATCCATGTCTATTGTACTGCATATGCAAGGGAGATCACTCTGTTTTCTGTCTGTAGACGACAAGGTTAAGTAAGATTTAGTGATCTTTAAATACAGTTTTGGGCATTGAATGTTAGTCTTACACAGACTACCAGTAGGCAAATAAAATAAGGTCTGTTTTTTCTGGTTCTTATGTCTAGCTTGCAAATGCCCACAGACAGTTCCCAATAAGCAGTCCGTCTATATAGGTCCGTCTCCTGCCAAGTGCTTCTCTGTAGTAAAATGCTGCAGAACAGGCTGCTGCGGAACAAGACAATTCTACTGGTAACTAGAGAGTGGCTGGCTGCGATGTCACCAGGAACAACTGACAATGCGTTTGTTTCTATGGCTATGTATTGAATTATTGACTCAGCTAACAAATTAAAAACATCAGGAAACACAACTATGCTCTCACAATAAGAGGCACAAACAGTGTTTTACAGACAGAAAGCAGGGAGTATACAGGAGAGTTACTTTTTTAGCAGAAGAACACGACATTTTAGTTTTGTATAACAAGCAGTCAATATGCTGGGAAAGCACATGCACTAAACACAGGAGACGTTCATTTGTACAATGTTATTTCCATAGCGATGGCTACACTTCTCTATTACCCACCCCTATGCTTCTTAAGGAAAACAAATACATTTTCCTAAATGAAGCTACCTCTTACCTATATAAAGAAACACGTGTTGCTTCTAGCTTCAAAAGAAATAAACCCACAAAAACATACAGAAAAAAAAATTGTGGTAATAAATTGTAAACATTTGTAAATGAAAGGATTTATGTTGAGATGAAATGGAATCTGGTAGCTTTAGGATTCCAGGTTATGAAAACATGTATGGGTACCTATACAATAAGGGATGGCAACGTTCAGTCAAGTTCTTTTTATGATCAGTGTAAACGCTGTGTCTATGCATTATTTATGTGGTGGCGCTTCATGGTGACCTTCTGCACCTGTATTCTATGTACACAATCATGACAGAAAACATTTCACATAGAAAAAATATTACAGGCATTGTATGGTATAGGTAGGATGTCTGTTTTCTACCACAGTGTATAGCTCAATTGGGGCGAAGAAGCCGGTTTATCAAGGCTATGGGGTTACAAAACAGAATAGTTTACAGATTGTACCAGCCTAAAAAAAATGGTGAAGTGACAACGCTAACAATAGTTGTAGTCTTTATAAGATGCACCATTAGTATTGGCAATGCGTTTCTCTATAGGTATCTATGAGCTCTATTTGTAACTGCTCACCTGCAGTACAGTATACTGTAGGCTCACCTAGAACACAAAGGGGGTAATTCAGACTGCATCGCTGCAGCAATCGCAGCCTGAATTTTCTTGTGGAGTGCGCGTGTGCACCCCGGTAGCCCAGTAAGATGCTAAAAGCATCTCAGGTCTGCGATTGCCTCGGCCTGCCCTGTTGGCGGGGTGCGGTCCGGACAACGCAGGTGTTTCCGAACAGTTGTGGGGACAGGGTGTGGCGGCTGTGTGACGTCGGTGATGGGATGTGGTGAGTAGCGGCCTGCCAGGCGCGTAGGAGCTGCACTAGCAGGGAGCTACTCGCCAGGCACAAAAGCATTGCCACAGTGCAATGCTTTTGTACCTGTGAGGGGGGGGGGGGGGCCTGACATGCCGGGCGGACTAGCCCTGTGCTGGGCGTACCCCTGCATGTCAGAGTAAATGATCGTAGATATGCTAAATTTAGCACATCTACCATCAGATCTGAATCACCCCCAAAGTTCTCTCTCTTCAGGTAGATTGTACATGTTTTGCTTCTAATGAAAAATCTATAATTCAATATATTTTGTCTGTATACAAATGGATTGGTCACACATACAAAACACAACTAATGGAAATGTAGTAGAGAACAGAATTCACCATGTAGTAAATGCAGCGCCTACCACTGACCATTGAGCAAATGAAGTAACCGGATACTGAAGGTTACAGGACTAAAAGTGATTAATGCAGCTTTTCCAAGTTACAGACATTACAAGGAGAGGACATCCACAGAAATTGACAGCTGGCAGGCCTTCATACGCTGTCCATTTACAAATGTCTTCCCTGACCTCAATTAATCTCTGCACATGCCAGATCGAATTAACAAAGACTCTCTCCCGCCCCCCATGACCTTCATTACACAGGACACAGGTATGGGAAACTTCCACTGTATTGTTAGACTTTGCCATTGTATAGCCTTCATCATGTATCTTACATTCACCGCAAGCAATCAGCTACTGCTTATTTGTCTAACTGACTGAAAAACAACAAAAAGTTTATATTTTCGTTTACTACTAATACACCACCAGGAAATGTATATTATTGTGACAAGTACAATCTAATTGTCAGCGTATATGACAAGTCGTTGGCATTACTCAACAGCACAGCAACCCTACTTCACACTCCAAGGCACTGTATGGCACAGTGTTTCCCAGTGTTCTGATTTGTTAACATAAAAGCCCATACAAACAATTCACATTTACAAGAAAAGTAGGCTACATGAAAAAAATAATTATTATTACATACACTTTGGGATAAATTCAGTTCAAGTCTGATCCCTTCCGACGAACATTGTCGGAAAGGATCCCACAATGCATTATTCTATAATGCCAATCCGACTTGTTTTAAAGTCAGATTGACTTAATTGTTGGAAAGGACAGACAGGCGCCCTCCAATAGCAGGTCATCGCAGCGGATAGAGCAGGAACCCCACGGCTGCAGCAGTGTAGTAGGAGGATGGGGCACCGTAGCCAGACCTCACGGCAGCGTTCACCCCGCTCCAGCAAGCGAGACCTCGCTTGCTGGAGCGGGGTGGACGCTGCAGTGAGTGGTGGTGTCCCATCCTCCTTCTACGATGCTGCAGCCGCAGGGTTCCCTGCTCTCCCCCGCTGTGATGACCCATCTCTTCCTCTCAGCCGCAGGGTTCCCTGCTCTCCTTCACTGCAATGACCTATCTCCTCCTCTCAGCCATCCTCGCTCCTCAATCCGACTTTTTTTACAGTCGGATTGAGATTGTTAGAAAGGGGGCCAAAACCTGTCGGATTTGGCCCCGTTTCTGACAGAAGCACGCGGATCGGCAGCTATTCCGCCGATCCACGTGCTTTCCGAAAAGTCGAATGTCCCGACTTGTCGGAAAGCTGAGGGTTTGCAATTGAATAGGTCGGAACCCCCTCCGACCTTAAAAAGTCAAAAAACACATAAGCAACATAAAATCGATGGATATAGATGGCAGTGGAATCAGAAATACCCCTTTCACACCGCAATCACGGGTCCAGCCGGGTCTTTGTGGCGGCGTGAAAGGGGTATAAGTATGTCCGAATACAGTATTTATCATGTTAGTAACTACTGTAGGCTACTTTTCAAGTGAGTGAAGTAAAGGAAATATTGACTAAACTAATACAGAAAACATGTCCAGCATTGTGGGAGAAGGTTTTATAGGTGTCTTGTCAAGGAGGAATCCAATTAGCAAAACAGCCCTTTACAACTGGGAGAAGTCTCCCGGCAGCCTTGATCCTTGTAGGTAAAATATCCTAAGCTGGATAGAATCAGTAGATGGTTCCACAAAAGTCCTATTGTAGACACACACCTTTTATTCTAAGTATTACACCTATGCGCTTGTTGAACATCTCTCTACAAACGCAAGGGCATTAATATGGAGTAGGTTCTCCTTTGCTGCTATAACAGCCTCCACTCTTCTAGGAAGGCTTTCCACAAGATTTTGCATCTATGAAGCCCCAAGAGATTAGTGAGAATGGAGCTGATGCTGGGCGATATAGGCATTCCAATGCATCCTAAAAGGTGTTCCATAGGGTTGAGATCAGGACTCTGAAGACCAGCCAAGTTCTTCCACACCAAACATGACAAAGCATTTTTAATGGACCTCAATTTGTGCTCGGGGCACTATCATGTAGAATCAGCAAATTGTGGATAAAGGTGGAGGCACATACTGTAATTCTCTATAATGTTATTGTATGCTGAAGCATTAAGATTTCCTATAGCTGGAACGAAGAAAAACAGCCACAGACCATTATTGTTCCTCCACCAAATTTATAGTCGTCTGTAGCATTTGAGCAGCACGCATTCTCCTAACAGGCACCAAACCCAGATTTGTCTGCCAGACTGCTAGATGGTGAAGAGTGATTTTATCACCCCAAATAAAGCAGATGTTCGGCACTGTGCATGGCACTTGGAGACTTGTGTGTTGCTGCAGTAGGAAAGGTGCTTTTAGAGTGTTGCAAATGAGAAGACTATTTTTACATGCTACATCAGCTGTGGACAAAGCGTCAATCGCAATCTACTGGTAGCTCGCGGAGCTCCCGTGGGCAGATCGCGACCATTTGCCGGCTCTGAGCGTTCCCAGTGATGCATTGTGCAGGTGAGGCGTGCCTGTTGGATCCAGTTAGCGGCAGCAGGACTCGGGAGCAGGCACAGAGAGAGGGGGAGTCAGCCAGCCAGCTGGGATCCTGAGTCTGAGGCAAGCCAGTGGGGAGCCTCTAAAGCAAGCCAGCCAGCAGGGAGCTACTGAAGCCGACCAGCGAGAGTTCTTCACAGGGATCTGTAATGCGCCAGGACGGGGAAAGGAGTCTGCACAGGGGGGGCATCTGCACATGAGGGGGGGGGGGTATGTAGCACAGCAGGCTGTTCTGCAATGGGAGTGGAAAGAGGGGTATTCTGCACATGAGTGTATCTGCACAAGGGAAGATGGGGATCTGCAAAGGAGGACAGCTATTGCACAGGGGGCTGTTCTGCACACAATCATGACAAAGTTGTGTTTATTAATATTAATGTGGACACTACTGGTCTCTAGGTCGACAAGACTTAGGTCAACAGTGTCTAGGTCGACCACTATTGGTCGACAGTAACTAGGGCGACAGGGTCTCCACGTCGACATGTTCCAGGTCGACAGGTCAAAAGGTCGACATGAGTTTATCACATTTTATTTTATTTTTTTACTTTTTCATACTTTACGATCTATGTGGACTATGATTGGGAACGGTAACCTTGCCAGAAGCCGCGAGCCATGCGAGGGGATATGGTGCACTAATTGGGGTTCCCGGTCACTGTACGGCAAAAAAGACACCAAAAAAGATTTCAAAAACTCATGTTGACCTTTTGATCTGTCAACCTAGAGACCCTGTTGACCAACAGTGGTCGACCTAGACACTGTCGACCTTCAATACCACACCCGACACTACTATTGTTGCTGTTATTGGATGGCGTCATAATTAATGCTATTTTTAAATGTGTGTGTGTCAGTATGGGTCGACCCAACTTAGGTCGACACTCATTAGGTCAACCACTGAAGGTCGACATTGCCCTTAGGTTGACACGCATTAGGTTGACATGTAGTAGTTCGACAGGTCAAAAGGTCGACATGAGTTTTTTGACTGTTTTTGGTGTCCCCAATTAGTGCACCGTGTCCCCTTGCATGGCTTGCTTCGCTCGCCATGCTTCGGGCAAGGTGCCTCGTTCCGCTACCGCTTCGCTCGGTACAGATTACCGTTCCAGTCGTAGTCCACGTGGATTGTTAAGTATGAAAAAATCCCCAAAAATTAAGATTTTTTTTTTAAAGAAAAACTCATGTCGACCTTTGGACCTGCCGACATAGTACATGTCGACCTAATGGCCACATCGACCTAAGCGCAATGTCGAACTTCAGTGGTCGACCTAATGAGTGTCGACCTAAGTTGTGTCGACCTAAGGACTGTATCCCGTCAGTATTGGTGTTATTTGACGCCGGTAGATCACCGGTAAGTAAGTGAACAAAGAGTAGATCCCAGGTCCCAAAAGTCCGGCCACATCTGTGCTACATGCTTCAGCACTCCGTAGTCCCATTTTGTGAGCTTGTGTGGCCAAAACATTGCATCTGTGCTCAAACCAGTGATTTTAATAAAACCAGGGCCATCTAGCAGAGATGATAGGTCAGGTGAACCAGTGTATACTGTAACTACTGCCTAACACAAGTCTACGTACCTCCACACATTATATTAGCAAAATCTTACACTCACTAGAGATGCTGTTTCCCAGCTATGCAGAATCTTTGCAACCATGGATAAGATGCATACATTGCAAATGGAAAGTTACTGCTGAAATCTGAACAATTAAGAAACGAAAAAGTATGCATTTTATTATCTATGTTCTTAGACAAAAATGTAGTTGAACTGAATATACTTAACAAGTATACTGTATCTGGCATATGCCAAGTCATTATGGTCCGCCGCCTCCCACTGCTCCCAGTCCCACCCAAGGCTGCATACTTGCTCATTCATAGTGGGTCCCTTCCAGCTAAAGTCTGGCCCATTACTCTAGCAATGGGAGCTCCCACCGTGCATGTACTGCATGCTGGAGACAGCAGATTATTATAGGAGATCAAAGGAAAAAAAACTTTCCTTTTTATCATGCATCACAATTGTGTATACTATGGCAGTTTCTCATTAAACTTGTAAAAACATATACATTAAAACACAAATTGTGCCTGCTTACGATCACCATCTATAGACTTAATCTCCCTATAGGGCTTTATTTAGGTTTGGGAGTAAATACTGACAGCAGGTGCAATTTTACACCTTGGCAAAACAATTGTGCACTGCAGTGGGAGGGATGCATCCTATTCCAGCTTTAAAACAATGAGTAAAAAAATCTAATACTTGTGCTACATGTGACATGGCAGGAAGCCTTTACTTCCAAATGTAAGCTCTCACGAGCAGGGCCCTCTCATCTCATGTGCTTTTCCCTTGCTCAGACTATTTCCTACTTCATACCCTGTTGAACGGCACCTAACCCTCGGTTTCTGCTACCCTGATGATTATTTCAGTATCCTGTTCCTTGATGCAACACTGTTTATATACCATGTACTTGTCCTACATTTTTCTTGTACTGTAATGCTGGGTATACACTGGTAGATATATCTGCAGATCAACTGATCTCCAGATATATCTACAGACGGACCGGGCAGTGTGTTGAGCATACACACTGGCCAATCCATTGGGACAGACGTCACAAACTGGGCGGGCGTTTACATGTGGCTGCCCAGTTCAGGTGTCAGTCAACGCCGGTGTCTGCAGCAAGTAACCGCCCGTACACACAGCATGATGCGCCAATATATCGTTAGATATACTGGCCATCGGCTGTGCTGCAGGTCCGACGCAATATGTCTGTGAACGACGGTGTTCACAGATATATCGGTCGTACACACTGGCCGACGGACCCGCGGTATATCGGCCATTCAATAGAACACCCGATATATCAGCCAGTGTGTACGCACCATAAGTCATTGTTTTCTTGTTTTGCTCATTTGTTTATGTTCTCTGTTAGGTACTGCGGAACCCTTGTGGCACCATATAAATAAATAACAATAATAATAATAGTAATACTGCACAGAATGGTTTGCCGGCTGCAAATTGAGTCTCTTTATCCTGACTGAGGGTTACAGTCAGCACTTTCTGCAGTCTTCTGTTTATCTTTAGCAATAGCTAAAATTCCTCACCGCAGTTTGATAGATCAGCCATGTCGCAGTGGGATGGATAAAAGGACTGTAAAACAATCGCTGCATACACACAACTAACTTTAATCTAGTAAAATCAGCATGTAATGTTACATAATATTGCTACTGAGGGAACTGATCACACTTCATACATCCACATCACAGCATGTGGTTATTACACTACGGCGACTTCACTAATACATGCTTTCCCTATTTAGTTTCTGTAACATTAGCCTCCCATCAAAGGGATACCCTCAATCTATGCAACTAAAACATCAAGGGAAGTGGTTAACCAATTCTACGGCACATTGGCTGCGCTACAGATGTATTATAAACGAGCCAAAAATAAATATTTAAGTGGCCAAACACAGACATGATACATATTTCAGGCAGCTCTCTGCTCAGGGGCTGAGGCCCATGTGACAGAAATGTGTTAAGGATTCTGAGTGGTTATTACAGGCAGCTGGAGCACACACTAGAATCTCAGAGTTTCCACTCTGGTGCACATTGCAATGTGAGCAGGGAAAGCAGGAAAGGGGAGGGGGATTCCCTAGGGGCGCCTCCAGCTGCCCCCATTCTCTCTGTCGGCTAGCTTTTGCTCTCGCATCCAATTAGGAGTGATGTGGGGCGGCTGGCTTCCCCTGGAATATAGAACACCTCGTGTGTGAGAAGAGGAGGGCGGCGTGAGGAGACAGAGCCGTGGGTAGAGAGGAAAGCCCTGTGAATAAGGGGAGGGGAGTGCACGGATTTATAATGCAGCTCTCAGTACTTCCAGTGCAATATATAGTCCACAGAATACTAAATGTGCTGCAGATTGGAATCATACTCTATATTCCATAATTAATGCTGCGTTTATTCAAGCGTAGGATATGAGCCTCACTATTTTATCTAATAATGCACAAAAACAAATATTCTGTAACAAATAAAAAAAAAAAAAACAGAAAGATAATGAGGAGCAGCATTATTTTCTAGGAAACATCTGAGAGCCCAGAGGGGAAAGAGAAGCTCAGCGGATTAGGAAGGAGAGAAGCAATGCTAGGACATGGAAACTTTAGAGGTAACAGATAAAAGAAAACGAGATTAATATGGTAAATATGTGATAGGAAACACACTCAGTGCTAAATTATGACAAGCCACCGTAGCGGACACTGAGCAACATAAAAACACTGTAAAACAGAAACACAAAGAACAATTAACCAAGATTCAATAAGGGCTTATCTTGGAGCTCCGGAAACCAGTGTTATTAATACAGCAGTGTCTAGGTACAAGCCACATCGCTAGAGACAAGTATCTCAGCAGTACTATGACAAGAGATGCAGGAACCAACAGAGAGGGATATTTACAACCCAAAATTATATATTTTATTAAATTATGGAGGCATCAGTGGTGTCACTGTAGGGGCTGGGCTTTCCGCAAAAGGGTAGCTGCTGCTTCTGCAGTGCAGACACTGCAGGAAATGTGCAGAGAATTGTACATGCAAGGACCAGAACTGGCACCGCAGGGAACAGTCTTTAACAAAGGGACAGATGCAGACAGCAGTGCTCATTCCGCAGAGAGCAGGGTAGGTACTGACAACCTAGATAATATAAGCTTTAGGAAAAGGGGATGAGTACAGAGGAAACATCACATGAAGGACAGTAGCAGTGCTAGAATTCAGGGCTCAAACACAGAGGATAAAGTAAAGATGTATGCGGCAGTTCCGACAGGACAAGGGGTGGGCTATATGGAAATGGTGAGTGAATGCAGCAGTACTGACATGGCAGGGGCTGCAAATAGGTGCAGAGAAGCACAGTCTGAGGACTCCTCAGTGCAGGTAGCACCATATGTTTTCAAGTACAGTACAATACCAGCTGTACCTTAAGGATTGTACACTAAAAACCCTTGGCAGTACATTGCAGCTGGTCGACTGGCCACACCACTTCTAATTCTCATTGCTCCCTAAGTACATTTGAAAAGGTAAGATTCTGCAGAGAAAACACTAGATAGAGGGAGCACTGCTGACAATGCATAAGAAGGGCTTAGAGGGAAGAGTGTGATGGAAAATTCCTGTGTGGACACTGCAGGAGGTAATATAAAAACAAATAAAAACAAATAAAAAAATAATAGGCTTAAATATAAACCAGATGGCTTAGAATACTGGAGGTGTTGGAAAATTTGTCAACACTGCACATAAGGGAGACATAAAATCAGGTACCGCAAAATACCAAATATGTTATTAAGATAGGGCAAATACTGAATTCAATGAAAAGGAATTTTGAGATTAAGCATCATCAATTAAAGTTTGTCCACTTTAACTACAGTCATATTAATAATAAAGCAGAAAGAAAATAGGGTCTGTAAGTGTGGACCCTGTTCTTATACCCTGCGGGGCAGTTGCTCTTTCCGGTGCCCTGGATAATAATGCAACCAACATATGGCTGATTCCACTAATTCCCCCCCCCCCCCCCCCCTATAACTGCTGTTTAACTATTTACCATGTCAAAGAGATATAATGTAGGGACTGATTCAGAGGTGGACGAGGATGCGTCTTTTGCCGGCAATCTGTCTGACTTTATGCAAATAGAAATCCCTTCCCCTGGTGTAACATCAGTGCGTATAACTGTGCAAGTACTGAGATGCACTCTCTGACCATCTGTACACGCCGTAATACCCCCTGCTACATCTTTAGATGTCACCACAGGTCGCACCATTGTAACCTGAACCAACCCTATGGCAGATGTCTGAATATAGCCTCCTATGTGAATGGTTCTGCGCCTCTCTACGCAATTACTATCCTTAACACTCCCATACACGCCCATAAAACAGACCAGCTCCATGCGTCTGCTTAGCCACCTCCCAGTCACCACCCAGCACTTTTTCAAGGCATTTATGATACTGTGAGTCTCAACAGCAACTGTGCCATGTATCATTGGAGTTTTTAGGGATTTTCACTCATGTGCAGTAGCAAAAACATGTCTGAACTACAAGAACATCAGCAATGCGTGCAACCCAAAATCAGACCCAAAAAGGTTTGACTTTAAAGGTCCTTGTCTTGTTCAAACCTGAAAACCTATAGATCTGTGGTATATGCATCCATATGATTTATGTATGCTCCTGGCACGGATGGTTTCCCTCCCCCCTTTGTAAATGCCCCTCATAGTGCTTTAAAAAAGATTGTGCATTGTAAGCACATCGCACATGAACGAAATGAATCCCGATAATGTACCTTGTATTAACTAGCTACCCATACTGTTGAATACTTGCCCTCACATACACACACAAGTTAGTAACATTGGTGTTATTTGCAGGACACGCACACACACACGTACACAATACCTGGCACACACTATGGATCACGCTCAGATGCAGACAGCTCTCCTCCCCTGACAGGAAAAAAGAAAAATGCCAGAGCATGTGAAGATGAATATATGAGGGCGGGTGAGAGCAGCATGGCAGATGTTTTGTTGTACTCATCTCAAGTTGCTCTGATCTGTCCTAAAAGCCATGAGTTTACCGCTACAGCAGAATTGTAGATCTATATCCTCTCTGTGATATGCAAGCAAATTAATTAAAAAATATGGAATATTATTTACAGATGAAACGTTGCAGGCATGTATACATCTGCATTTCTGAATATGAATGCACTGCCCCACAGACTAAACTTTCCTGTAAGCTTAGATACCACCACTACGCTTGCTCACCCACAGAAAGCCCCAGTATGCCCATGATCACACGCCAAGGGCTCAGTACCTGTGCAATCTGGTCCACTTTATAGCTCACCTTTTTGATTGTGTTTTGTTTGCTGCCTGCATTCTCATGCATTATGTCCATTGCGCTCTCGCGCTCTTTTAACTTGAGGGATTCTATTTCTGTTTTGAGCTCATTCAGCTGTTCCTGCAGGTGGCGGCTCTTTTCCATGTACTCTACCCTGTGGAAACAGAACAGGTACACATGTGTAAAAGCTCTTACAGTACATAAAGATAAAACAATTACCATTACCACAAAACACACGGATGTCACCAATATACTTAATGGTCTACATTTAGTGCTGTGTGCTATGTTTTACTTATGGAGGTCTCATGCCAGCCACACATGGTGTTCTGAATGGAGAGCGACATATTCGTCCTCATACATCTTTGCTGCAGTCGCGCCAAACAGACCTTCTTGGCACGCCAGGTTGTGTGAGAATATTCTAGCGCTGGGCATCTTTTAGCCGCAAAATGCTTCTTATCCGCAACGCAATGCAACTATGATGCACAAGAAGCCTGCGCTGATTAATTTGATATAGGACACTTGTACTGTGTATCTGTGTGCGACCGAGTCTCTGAATCTGTACAATGTAGCAGTCGCAGCTTTTATCCAATACAAGTTCTGTTCTACTCCGTCACCAATCTCAGTCACACACATACAAGTGTCATATGTCAAATTAATTAGCACAGTCTCCTTGTATGCCCTAGTCACATTGCACTGCAAATAAGACGCATTTTTGTCAAAAAAAAAAGACGCCCGACTGTTAGCAGAATTGCACAGGACCTGGCAGCTCACACACGCCAGGCATCTCGCACTGCTTGGCATATTGAGACTAGATGTACGAGGACGCATCTGTATTGGTTAGTACGGTAATTTCAGATTCACACACTTTACAGGTATTTTTTTTTTTTAATCAAGTGTATTTTATTGATTTTTAGTTAATAAACAAACAAGAAAATAAGAATTTACTCACCGGTAATTCTATTTCTCGTAGTCCGTAGTGGATGCTGGGAACTCCTAAAGGACCATGGGGAATAGCGGGCTCCGAAGGAGGCTGGGCACTCTAGAAAGATTTAGGACTACCTGGTGTGCACTGGCTCCTCCCACTATGACCCTCCTCCAAGCCTCAGTTAGGACACTGTGCCCGGACGAGCGTACACAATAAGGAAGGATTTTGAATCCCGGGTAAGACTCATACCAGCCACACCAATCACACTGTACAACTCGTGATATGAATCCCAGTTAACAGTATGAAACAACTGAGCCTCTCAACAGATGGCTCAACAATAACCCGATTTAGTTAACAATAACTATGTACAAGTATTGCAGATAAACCGCACTTGGGATGGGCGCCCAGCATCCACTACGGACTACGAGAAATAGAATTACCGGTGAGTAAATTCTTATTTTCTCTAACGTCCTAGTGGATGCTGGGAACTCCGAAAGGACCATGGGGATTATACCAAAGCTCCCAAACGGGCGGGAGAGTGCGGATGACTCTGCAGCACCGAATGAGAGAACTCCAGGTCCTCCTCAGCCAGGGTATCAAATTTGTAGAATTTTGCAAACGTGTTTGCCCCTGACCAAGTAGCTGCTCGGCGAAGTTGTAAAGCCGAGACCCCTCGGGCAGCCGCCCAAGATGAGCCCACCTTCCTTGTGGAGTGGGCATTTACAGATTTTGGCTGTGGCAGGCCTGCCACAGAATGAGCAAGCTGAATTGTACTACAAATCCAGCGAGCAATAGTCTGCTTAGAAGCAGGAGCACCCAGCTTGTTGGGTGCATACAGGATAAACAGCGAGTCAGATTTTCTGACTCCAGCCGTCCTGGAAACATATTTTCAGGGCCCTGACAACCAGGGGTGTATCTAGGGGTCCGAGCGCCCCTGGCAAAGTAAGGGCTGGTGCTTCCCCCCCCCCCACACACACACACATATTTGAAATAAGGAGGGTGTATCAAAAAAGGGCGTGGTCTTGTGGGGAAGGGGCGTGGCCACACAATAGTACTTTTAATTCAAATTATGCCACACAGTAGTGTCTCTTATTCATGTTATGCCACACAGTATCACATTACACCGCACAGTAGGGTCTCTTATTCACGTTATGCCACACAGTAGTGTCTCTTATTCATGTTATGCCACACAGTAGTACCCCTATAGGAAACACTGTCTGTAGAAGGCATATGGGGAATGCAAACAGAAAAAAGAAATGTGGACCAGTGCTAATAAATATATTTCTATCTTTATAAGTGGAATGTGGTTATACCGCATTCAGGGATGCGACTGCAATATCCCTGATCTCAGCGCTCCGTCGATTGGATCACATTGGCTGTAAACACCTCTGCCTGATTGACAGGCGGAGGGCGGGGGGCGGTGATGGACCATTGCGGAGGCAGCGTGGCAAAAACAGGGTTAGGCCGTCTGCATTTTCGGGGCAGCTGAGTGACATCACACGCAGCCACACCTATGTGAAAAATGGCGGCGGACCACCTGCATACGCAGCCTAGCTGCAGCTGCAGGGGGTCATCCACAGTTGCTGCGACCACAATTAAATTGTGGTAGCAGTCACTGAGCAGGCCATTCAGCATGCTGGACGGCCTTGCCTTGCGATGGATGAGCATCCCCCAGCATGCAATAGAAAGGGAATCTGCAATCCTTACCGAATAACCCCCACGGCCATTAGTACATCTGATCCCCCCCACAGACACATACATTTACACTTACATACATACTGTCACACATAAAATACATACAGTACACATGATATACAGTCACACATGCAGTATATACAAATAGTTACACACATATATACAGTCACATACATACATAGTCACACACTGATACACACACAAATACAGTAGCTACTTATACACACACAAACATACATACACATATAGTCACATACATAAATGCAGTCACAGACACACATACAGACAGACAGACAGACTATATAGTGTTTACCCTCCTCACTTCACATACAGGGTACACTCAATGCATGTACTTTAGTAGCTCCTTGTCCTCTCCCTCTCCCTCCTCTATGCTGCTTGGTTGCCTGGCACTGACTGAGTGCCGTGTAGCCCCACCCCCCTTTTTCCATTCCGTCCACTTCCCGAAGGCCAATGCTGTGCAGTGCAGTCTTGTGCCACCTCTCCCCTCGCTTAATCCGGATTGTACCTTGTGACTGTCTGTTACTGCCGGCGCCGGTGTCCAGCGGCACAGCACTGCACTATTGATCAGTCGGACTCAAAATAAACTGCAGCTCTCGGCAACAAGGGATGCTGGGAGCTGTAGTTTATGTTGCGTCTGATTACAAGTGAGGTGCGGTGCGCTGCCATCTGACACTGGCGCCGGCACTAACAGACAGTCACCAAGTCTGACAGTACTACTGGATGCTACCCCCGGGACGTGGATGGTACTCCCAGGCGGCGCCCCCTCCTTGCCTGGCGCCCCTGGCGAGTGCCATCCTGGCCAATGGGTAGATACACCCCTGCTGACAACGTCTAGCAACTTGGAGTCCTCCAAGTCCCTAGTAGCCGCAGGCACCACAATAGGCTGGTTCAGGTGAAACGCTGACACCACCTTTGGGAGAAATTGGGGACGAGTCCTCAATTCTGCCCTATCCATATGGAAAATCAGATAAGGGCTTTTACATGATAAAGCCGCCAATTCTGACACACGCCTGGCTGAAGCCAAAGCCAATAACATGACCACTTTCCACGTGAGATATTTCAGATCCACGGTTTTTAGTGGCTCAAACCAATGTGATTTTAAGAAACTCAACATCACGTTGAGATCCCAAGGTGCCACAGGAGGCACAAATGGGGGCTGAATATGCAGCACTCCTTTCACAAATGTCTGAACTTCAGGTACTGAAGCTAGTTCTTTTTGAAAGAAAATCGACAGAGCCGAGATCTGTACTTTAATGGAGCCTAGTTTTAGGCCCATATTAACTCCTGCTTGCAGGAAATGCAGAAAACAACCTAGTTGAAATTCCTCTGTTGGGGCCTTTTCGGCCTCACACCATGCAACATACTTCCGCCATATGCGGTGATAATGATTTGCTGTAACCTCTTTCCTAGCTTTAATAAGCGTAGGAATGACTTCCTCCGGAATGCCCTTTTCCTTCAGGATCCGGCGTTCAACCGCCATGCCGTCAAACGCAGCCGCGGTAAGTTTTGGAACAGACAGGGCCCCTGCTGTAGCAGGTCTTGTCTGAGCGGCAGAGACCACGGGTCCTCTGAGATCATCTCTTGAAGTTCCGGGTACCACGCTCTTCTTGGCCAATCCGGAACCACGAGAATTGTGTTTACACCTAGCTTTCTTATTATTCTCAATACCTTTGGTATGAGAGGTAGAGGAGGAAACACATAAACTGACTGGTACACCCACGGTGTCACTAGAGCGTCCACAGCTATCGCCTGAGGGTCTCTTGACCTGGCGCAATACCTCTCTAGTTTTTTGTTTAGGCGGGACGCCATCATGTCCACCTGTGGACGACCCCACTGATTTACAATCATTTGGAAGACTTCTGGATGAAGTCCCCACTCTCCCGGGTGGAGGTCGTGCCTGCTGAGAAAGTCTGCTTCCCAGTTGTCCACTCCCGGGATGAACACTGCTGACAGTGCTAGTACATGATTTTCCACCCATCGGAGAATCCTTGTGGCTTCTGCCATTGCCATCCTGCTTCTTGTGCCGCCCTGTCGATTCACATGGGCGACTGCCGTGATGTTGTCTGACTGGATCAGCACCGGCTGGTGTAGGAGCAGGGATTTTGCTTGACTTAGGGCATTGTAAATGGCCCTTAGTTCCAGAATATTTATGTGAAGGGAAGTCTCCTGACTTGACCATAATCCTTGGAAGTTTCTTCCCTTTGTGACTGCCCCCCAGCCTCGTAGGCTGGCATCCGTGGTCACCAGGACCCAGTCCTGTATGCCGAATCTGCGGCCCTCCAAAAGATGAGCACTCTGCAGCCACCACAGAAGAGACACCCTGGTTCTTGGGGACAGGGTTATCAAGCGATGCATCTGAAGATGCGCTCCGGACCACTTGTCCAACAGGTCCCACTGAAAAATCCTGGCATGGAATCTGCCGAATGGAATTGCTTCGTAAGAAGCTACCATCTTTCCCAGGACCCGCGTGCAGTGATGCACCGATACCTGTTTTGGTTTTAGGAGGTCTCTGACTAGAGAAGACAACTCCCTGGCTTTCTCCTCCGGGAGAAACACTTTTTTCTGGACTGTGTCCAGAATCATTCCCAGGAACATTAGACGTGTCGTCGGGACCAGCTGTGACTTTGGGATATTCAGAATCCAGCCGTGCTGGCGCAGCACTTCCTGAGATAGTGCCACTCCCACTAACAACTGTTCCTTGGATCGTGCCTTTATTAGGAGATCGTCCAAGTATGGGATAATTAAAACTCCCTTTTTTCGAAGGAGTATCATCATTTCCGCCATAACCTTGGTAAATACCCTCGGTGCCGTGGAGAGTCCAAACGGCAGCGTCTGGAATTGGTATGGCAATCCTGTACCACAAATCTGAGGTACTCCTGGTGAGGATGGTAAATGGGGACATGCAGGTAAGCATCCTTGATGTCCAGGGATACCATGTAATCCCCCTCCTCCAGGCTTGCAATAACCGCCCTGAGCGATTCCATCTTGAACTTGAATTTTTTTATGTATGTGTTCAAGGATTTCAAATTTAAAATGGGTCTCACCGAACCGTCCGGTTTCGGCACCACAAATAGTGTGGAATAGTAACCCCGGCCTTGTTGAAGTAGGGGTACCTTGATTATCACCTGCTGGGAATACAGCTTGTGAATCGCAGCTAGCACCGCCTCCCTGCCTGAGGGAGCAATCGACAAGGCAGATTTTAGGAACCGGTGGGGTGGAGCCGCCTCGAATTCCAGCTTGTACCCCTGAGATACTATTTGAAGGATCCAGGGATCCACCTGTGAGCGAGCCCACTGATCGCTGAAATTCAAGAGGCGGGCCCCCACCGTACCTGGCTCCGCCTGTGGAGCCCCACCGTCATGCGGCGGACTTGGAAGAGGAAGCGGGGGAGGACTTTTGCTCCTGGGAACCTGCTGTTTGTTGCAGCCTTTTTCCCCTACCTCTGCCTCTAGAGAGAAAAGACCCTCCTTTTCCCCGCTTGTTTTTCTGGGTCCGAAAGGACTGAACCTGATAAAATGGCGCCTTCTTAGGCTGTGAGGGGACATGGGGTAAAAATGCTGACTTCCCAGACGTTGCTGTGGAAACTAGGTCGGAGAGACCATCCCCAAATAATTCCTCCCCCTTATAAGGCAAAACTTCCATGTGCCTTTTGGAATCTGCATCTCCAGTCCACTGGCGAGTCCATAAGCATCTCCTAGCAGAGATGGACAATGCACTTATTTTAGATGCCAGCCGGCAGACTTCCCTCTGTGCATCTCTCATATATAAGACTGAGTCTTTGATATGGTCAATTGTTAGCAGAATCGTGTCTCTGTCTAGTGTGTCAATATTTTCTGACAGTTTATCCGACCACGCAGCGGCAGCACTGCACATCCATGCTGACGCAATAGCTGGTCTAAGTATAATGCCTGAGTGTGTATATACAGACTTCAGGATCGCCTCCTGCTTTCTATCAGCAGGTTCCTTAAGGGCGGCCGTATCCTGAGACGGTAGTGCCACCTTTTTAGACAAACGTGTGAGCGCTTTATCCACCCTAGGAGGTGTTTCCCAACGTAACCTATCCTCTGGCGGGAAAGGGAACGCCATTAGTACCTTCTTAGGAATTACCAATTTCTTATCAGGGGAAGCCCACGCTTCTTCACACACTTCATTTAATTCATCTGACGGGGGAAAAACTACAGGTAGTTTTTTCTCCCCAAACATAATACCCTTTTTTGTGGTACCTGGATGTAAATCAGAGATATTTAACACCTCTTTCATTGCCTCAATCATGCAGTGAATGGCCTTAATGGGCATTAAATTTGACTCGTCGTCGACACTGGTGTCAGTATCCGTGTCGACATCTACTTGTGCCATCTGAGATAGCGGGCGTTTCAGAGCCCCTGATGACTTTTGAGACACCTGGACAGGCACGAGCTGAGAACTCGGCTGTCCCGCAGTCGGCATGTCGTCAAATTTCTTATGTAATGAGTCTATACGTGCACTCATTTCTTTCCATAAGCACATCCACTCAGGTGTCTGCCCCCCAGGGGGTGACATCCCTTCTAAAGGCATCTGCTCCGCCTCCACCTCATTATCCTCATCAAACATGTCGACACAGCCGTACCGACACACTCCACACACACAGGGAATGCTCTATATAGAGGACAGGACCCACAAAAGCCCTTTGGGGGGACAGAGTGAGAGTATGCCAGCACACACCAGAGCGCTATATAAGGCAGGGACTAACTGAGTTATGTCCCTTATAGCTGCTTTTTAATATAACTATATACTGCGCCAAATTAAATGCCCCCCCCCTCTCTCTTTTTTACCCTTTTCTGTAGAGTAGTCTGCAGGGGAGAGCCAGGGAGCTTCCTTCCAGCGGAACTGTGAGGGAAAATGGCGCCCAGTGTGCTGAGGGAGATAGCTCCGCCCCTTTTCCGCGGCCTATTCTCCCGCTTTTTTATGGAATCTGGCAGGGGTATTTACCTCATATATAGCCCATGGGGCTATATATTGAGGTATTTTTGCCAGCCAAGGTGTTTTTATTGCTGCCTCAGGGTGCCCCCCCCCCCAGCGCCCTGCACCCTCAGTGACCGGAGTGTGAAGTGTGAGAGGAGCAACGGCGCACAGCTGCAGTGCTGTGCGCTACCTTGGTGAAGACTGATGTCTTCATGCCGCCGATTTTCCGGACCATCTTCTTGCTTCTGGCTCTGCAAGGGGGACGGCGGCGCGGCTCCGGGACCGAACATCAAGGCTGGGCCTGCGGTCGATCCCTCTGGAGCTAATGGTGTCCAGTAGCCTAAGAAGCCCAATCCGGCTGCAAGCAGGCGAGTTCGCTTCTTCTCCCCTTAGTCCCTCGCTGCAGTGAGCCTGTTGCCAGCAGGTCTCACTGAAAATAATAAACCTAAGACTATCTTTCTTCTAAGAGCTCAGGAGAGCCCCTAGTGTGCATCCAACCTCGGCCGGGCACAAAATCTAACTGAGGCTTGGAGGAGGGTCATAGTGGGAGGAGCCAGTGCACACCAGGTAGTCCTAAATCTTTCTAGAGTGCCCAGCCTCCTTCGGAGCCCGCTATTCCCCATGGTCCTTTCGAAGTTCCCAGCATCCACTAGGACGTTAGAGAAATAACAATACACATATTACATTTAGATTCACAAGGAAAAGATATACACGTTACAGTTTACATTAAAATACAATTACCTGGCGTAGATTTTACAGCTATTGGGGTCTGAAAACCCAATAGTGTAAGACCCTAGGGGGAAGGAAAAGGGAGGGGGGGGGGGGGTAATGGAGTCTGCACATTTGTATTAAATAGCCCTATACCGTGCATAATTCATGATACTACACCAGTGTCTTTGAGATTCATTTGGTAACATGATGATGATGATCAGAAGATAATTGTAATTTTGATTCGGGTTTGGTATGTGTGACCGGCGCACAATACAGATGTCGGGATCCCAGCTGTTAGATGGCCGGCGGGGGGTGAGCGCAACGAAGCCCCTTGCAGGCTCGCCACACAGTGGACTTGGTGGCTCACTGCGCTTGCCACAGGTTTTTTCCCACTGTATGGATGTCGTGGACACCCATAGAGTATGTCGACTACCGGTATATTTAGGGGTCGGGATCCAGGCGTCGGTATTGTAAATGGCGGTCTCCTGACTGCCGGTCACATAACTGCATCCCCTTGTGTCAATCTATTTTCAGGGTAAAAAAGCCAAATTATTGGTCATTATTTTTCAGCTGCCGTGGCTTCAGTGCTAACTGTATAACCCCAGGGTTCAGTAAATCCACTGTTTAGGTCCTGTAAGAAAACTGTAGAATGGGCCAGTCATTGACACTGCCTTATGGGAACGGCGCACTTTCCAAAAGACTACACTGCTAATCCCCATGTACTATACTAGCAGATTACCACTTAAGATACGTGGCAACATGCAGAAACTGAAATCCTAATAAAAAGATATTTTCTAAATTTCTGATCATAGACTTACTTTTCTTTCTCAATTTCCATGGACAGGCGTTTCATATCTGTGTCCTTGAAATCATAGGGCAGGCTGTCACTGAACATGCTGAAGCTTGGCACATCTACAGGGGGCACAGAACTGCTGCTGGTTCCTGCTGCTTGCTGGAAAGGTAATTACTTTCTTTTAGAAGAATTCCATATTTTAGAAAAGAAGAAAATGGTAACAAACCAAAAATGATAAGACAATCCAAACAACAACAATGTTCTGAACAAAACAACAATATTCTCACAGTTGTTGAGCAGATCAATGCTTGGTCTAGCATAGTTTGGCAAAAGTTCATGACCTATGTAATGTAGGCCACTGGCATTCTCATAGGCCAAGAGATCTTGTTAATTATAACTACCCCTTACTCATACAGTGCTAACATATTTAGCTGCATACTAAAATGTTATTCTCTGGGCAGACTACATCAGGCTCATATTTTGTACTTAATCATAGGTATATGTATATTACACTTAGCCATACTCATTAACAGGTTAAGTTTAATGTGATTTCTCAGTGATTATTAATACCTGGAGGAGCTTATATTCCTGCTTTCCCACAACTAGACACAATAATAATGGTAGATGCTAGAATCAAGTGGGCTAAGGGACCTTTTCCGTAAGGGGAGGAGTTACGATGCAAGGGGGAGGAGCTAGGCCAGCGGGATAGTTCCTCTACTATCCACGCCACCAACTATTACCTTTAGTAATTAGGTGGTGAGCGAAGCGGAGCGGAGCGAGCCACCGTGCCCGAAGTGTGGCGAGCGAAGCGAGCCCGCGAGGGTACTTTTCGGGTACCCTGTTCGCCCGTAGCTCCTCCCCCTGGTGACGTGTGTCTCCTCCCCTAGGTACGTCACAAGGTCCCTTCTCCCACTCCGATATAGAACCAACCCAATAATAATATCTGCATCTATCCTTTTTTTTTTTTTAATTCTTTATTTTTGTATGGTCAGACAAAGTGGTTAAACAATACAATAAGAAAAAGGACAAGCGGCCAAAAGACCAAGGAGGGGGGAACCACGGTGCAATCAAATCACAGGAAGTATTTTGAGAACAGTTAGATTAAGAAAGAAGGGCAAAGGAGAGAAGAAAAAAAAAGAAAGGATGGAGAAGAAGTAGTAGCTGATGCCCATGGGCCTGCGGATGGA
The DNA here is from genome assembly GCF_028390025.1 of Pseudophryne corroboree. Lineage (NCBI taxonomy): Eukaryota > Metazoa > Chordata > Amphibia > Anura > Myobatrachidae > Pseudophryne > Pseudophryne corroboree. Next base: position 418,543,160 of record NC_086444.1, on the reverse strand, counting down.
GCTAAGAATAAGGAGGGGGGGGGGGGGGGGGGGGGGGCGGTGATCTACGGTTCTGCAACGAGCCAAGGGGCCCAGACCTGCTCAAAAACGTGACCCCGATCATGGAGATAATATGTAATCCTCTCCATTGTGCATCTATCCTTTTCATCATTTCATAAGTGTTCACGTCTATGAAATCGCAGTTTAAATTGTCCTCACACCTTGACTACTGCTTAATACATATAATGTGTGAGACAATTGCTGCTTTAAAATGACATTTTAGGGCAAAGTATAAAATACACTTTTCATTCTCCATTTCTTTTTAGCATTGCATATTTAAATTCACCAGACATTGGAATGAGTGTCAAACTAAAAGGACCAAATGCAAAACTTTCTGCCAAACACTATGACTCCATAAGGCAATGATATCCAGTCTATAAAGATTTATATAAGGTGTACTTTGCTTAGAGGCATCTACTGATACAAATAAGGCCATGTATGCAAAAGGTAGCAAAGTGAGGCAGTTGAAAAGATGAGCCCAAACACCGTGGGGCAATTCAGTTCACTGTAATGTAGAATAGCACTGGGAAGGAGTATCCGCTATTCAATTGCCTGGCACTTAAGTTTGAAAATGCAATTTACCACGCCTAAAGCCTGGGATTTAGTCGCGGCAAACAGTATTCTCCGAGTGTAGTTCCCAGCACAATGTTGTTAGCGCACATCTAGTAGGCCCTCAACTAGCATTGCAACACTAGTTTAGTTGGATTAGGGTGCAATCAGAAAGTTAGGTTTAGGCTGCGGGGGGGGAGGGTAAGGATGTGAGGAGGGGGGGTTAGGGACCACCAAGGAGGGTTAGGTTGCAGGGCTAGGAGGGTTAAGTTCAGGCTGCGGGGGGGGGGGGGAGGGGGGCTAGACTTAGGCACCACCGGGGATGGTTAGGATCAGGCTGCGGGAAGGGAGGGATAGGATTAGGGGGTAGAAGAGGAGGGTTAGGATACTTACCTCGTAGGTGTCAAGATCCTGCGTGTCAGGATGCCACTGTCTGTATTCTGACCTCCGGCATCCCAACACCATCCCTTACAAAAGTATTCTGCTATTGCTCTTATATCTAGAGGCATGCGGTTACTGGGACATTGTGGAGAAAGCAGGGTTGTTGCTGAAATTTATGCTTCCAGAATTTGGTTGTAGTTTTGGTTAGCGCTTCAGGAAGACTAGATTCAGCACAACTCTAGAATACCTATTTAGTTATTAGATTTTTTTTATGCATAACTTACCAATGTCATGTACAAAGTGACAATGAACAGGAAATAACTGTAATAATATAGTAAAGCTATAATGGAAACAAATTAAAGGGTTTAAAAACATTTGTAATTGTCCAGCCTTAGAAAAGAAACTGACATTATGGGTTGAGCTCACACATTAAGGTTTCCTATGTAGCAGTAAAGTACCGTAAAGGCTGTTTTGTTGGAAATATCCAGAAGCTTTTGTTTGGCTCTGCGTTCAGACTCACGGGCCTCTTGCAGATCTTGTTTCAGCTGTTCTGCTTCTTTGGATCTTAGACGGAGAAGGGTAAAGAGACAGGCATTAAAACTGAGGGGGCTATCCTATTAGCCCCGGTAAAACATTGGGTGCGAAAAACATATGCAGGCGAAACAATCCCTGATGACTGGGACAACCTGCAGTGTCCCATGCCCGCTGCAGCAGCAGGCTGGGACTGCAGGCATGACGCTTTGGCCCGGAAGCTGCCACCCGGCGTGGTGACTCCCAGCGGGTAAGCCGGGCCAGCACCGTGACCAGTCACATGACGGGGGAGCAGCCATGGAACCAGGGGAGCCGTAGGAGCAGCGCTGCAGCGGGAGCTGTCAGCAGCCGGGTGCAGAATCAGGTAACCCCCAATAAGCCACAGCTCGTGCTGGCTTATCAGGGGTAATAAGATAGCCCCTGGCAGGACAATAAGCCACTGTAAATTACCAGGGCTAATTGGATATCCCCCTAAATGCTAACACAGAAGTTCCAAGTTCTAAAGTCATCAACACTGAAAGTCCCATAGACATGCGCAGGAAAGTGAGCAATATTTGGCTAGCATACTTATCAAGGATGTGCACAGCTGAACACTGTGACCACAAATTTCTTCCTTATGGGTATATTTATTGCAATCTGCACCTCGGATGCAATGTGATAAATTTGCCCAAATCCACAATGTCATATTTGAATACACCACAAGAACGTAACAAATATCGCAGAGACAAAGCTTGCAAGAAATCTCTCTCCCTGCGAATCCTCTTACCACACTTCTCACTTTGTGAAAAATATCCTGAGACTGTGACAGTGCATGCACCACCGCTAGCTACCTTTTTTTTTTTAAACGTAGTGATCAGCCTGTAGTCTATCAGACACAAATGGCTGATCACAGGGGCTGGATCTAAGCTCAGTCTTCCCAGCCAGCAGGAGTAGGGGAGCCGTATTAACGCTATCTAGGGATAGCATTATTATCACAGGGCTCCCTCCGGTATTATTTTTAAAATGTAATTTTTGTAAATTCGGGCAGATCGCATTTCCCACTACAAGTATGGGAAATGCAAACTGGTTACTAATAAATTGCAAATTTAAGGGCTTGGAGGAAAATTTTGTGTTAGAGCATTCAGGTGAAAATAAAATAATGTGAAAAGGTTGTGAAAATACCCATTTTCACATTAATTTAGTTAAAATAATTTTGATAAATTAGCCCATTCGTGTCCACACTGCCAAGGTAAGTCTTCTAAAAACTAGACATATGGAATAAAGTTTAAATTCATTAACGTAATATAGGAAAGTGAAGGAAAGTGAAAAAAATAGTACATTTAGGAGGAGCTGTTCTAAGCCTGGGAGAGTGATAGCGGAAAGAGATAAGGTACCATCCAATCAGCTCCTAACTCCCATGTTGCAGGCTGTATTTGAAAAATTAGAGTTAGGAGCTGATAGGTTGGGAGTTTTTTTCTCTCCACTTTATCAACTTTATCACTCTCCAAGGCTTTGTACATCTCCCCCATAGTCAAATATGAATGCAGAATATGTAATGTTAATGCAAGATCAGCAGCAACAGAGGAAAGGTACGTAGGAGTAATAATATCAGATGGTAACACTGGAGAATATGGGGAAATATAATGAAGTGTGATTTGTCACAATCACAGCTTTTCAGTGATTTTTACACAGGCATTAAAGCAGCATTTTGTTTAAAGGCCAAAACACAGATTTTTGTTTTTGTAAAAAAATTGCAGCTTTAAATCCCATGGCAAAAATGACAGGAAAGCTGCAATTATGACAAACTGCACTGCATTCCATTTCCCCCTACAACACCCATTTTTTCTGATGTTATTACTCCTAGGTTCCTTTGTTCAGTTGCTCTTTAAACATCAACTATCTAAACAAATTCAGGTGGACACACAATACAAGATTCTATCTAGCTTCATTTCCTAGATAAACTTACCTTCGTTCTGACTCTTCTGCCATCTTTAGCGCCAACATCTCTGTCTCCAGTACCTTCTGCTCCATTAGCCGCTTTTCCTCCTCACCGCGAATGGCTGTGGCTTTAATTCTCTGCATCTCCTGCTCGGCCTCAGCAGCTTTCTGGGCCAGCAGTTTAGCTTCCTCCTCTGTGATTTGTGCTTTCTCTGCAAGCAAGTCGGCAGTTTCTTCTGATCTCATCTGGGCAGTCAAGAAAGTGGTTAACAGTTCCATTTGTACTGTGGTCTACAAGAACATGGCACTTATTTTCAAGATACCTATTTTGAAGTTTAGAACACCTTGAGCTTCAAATGTTTCCATCTGATTTAGCACTCACCAGAGCATCATTGGCCATTTGTGCCTCCTCCTTCAGCTGTAACAACCTTCTTTCCATGTCATCTCGAGTCCTCTCCGCTTCCTCTCTCAACTGTTTTTCCCGGGCCAGCCTCTGTCGCTCCATCTGTAAAGGATTCAGTTAAAAAAATATATATACACAGAGAAACTATATTTTATATATATATATATATCACACCCATTTTATGATGGGAAGCCACAAGCACTTGTTTTGCCTATCACATTGACCATAAATAATTTAAGTTTGCACTGGACCATCAACCCGAGGCATTCCTGCAAGTGCCCAGAGGGACCCCGATTGGAAAAACTGCAATAGGCACAAAACAAGGATCAATAAACTTTTAATTTATTACCCAACAATTTCAAGGGAAATAATGGGATATTTATACAAAATAAATCTTTTTCTCTGAATTCATGGTGACACTGTGCCATGGTACTACTATAAAAGCTCTTTCCGGTGTATAGCTCTTCTAGTCTGACGGCCACCTTGGCAGACTGCACTCATTGAAGAAGCAACAATAAAACTTTACTTGCTTAAACATGTAAAATACATACAATTTCCTAGTTGAAAAAAGCCTGGTAGAATTGTTAAAAGGCCCCTATGCTAACAGAAGTATGTGCAATGCCGCAATGAAGGATGCACTACTATTGTGGGTGTGGCCATCCCATGTAGCAACACGTTTCCGTTTCACTCTCTTTTTGTGTTCATTGACTAGTGTCACAGGGACAGCATAAACATGATTCAAATGGATGTGGAACAGCAGGGTGTGGAATCCAGTCCAGGTATTCAGCTTGATCAAGTCTAAACAACAGCAAGCATGATTGCATTCAGCCTGCTGTTAAAATGGTTTCAGACACAAGAGACAGGGCTCCTGATGGTGAACTAGTCGCCTAGGTGATAGGCCAGGGGGGTGGCTACTGTTAGGGGTCCTGAATCAACGGTCTCTGGAGAATTTACACTCTGTAAGCTAAGAACTGCTGTGAACTATTCTGTAACTTGTGACTGCTAATGTTCAGTTGTAAATTGCCTACCTGTGGAAAATAAACCTGCAGTGTGGAACTTTTACCCGGTGTATGTGACCCTTGTCACACTATGTATTGTGAATAAGAAATGGGGATCTATTACTGCGCATGCTAGGAGCTGCAAACTCTTAACTATGAAGTATGTACACCCAACATACAGATCGGACAATAGTATATAATAGGAAATTATTTCGAACTCACAATGGCCAAAACTTAAATATACAGTACTTCACTTCAATTAAAGTCCTTAATCTCGATGTTTTTGGAGATACGAAGAACTTTTCAATCTTTACTAAGAGTACCATAGGTCCATAAACTTTCCAGGAGAGGGTATCCTATAAGGCATGTTGGTGTATTGGTCTTGTCAGTTGCCAACTCTTTGATTTTGCTGCTGTCACCACTTCTTCCACTATATAGCTGTGTGTTTTGAAATGTTTTACATATTTCTTCCTGGCAGCAGCTGCATGAAAGACGCCCGACCTCCACTACGCTGGGAGCACATCCATTCAGGAAGCAGTAGCACCCGGCAGATACAGTTCCTCGTATCTCCAAAAACATCGAGATTAAGGACTTTTATTAAAGTGAAGTACTGTATATTTCAGTTTTGTCCATAGTGAGCGCGAAATCATTTAACTGTGTTCCTATTATCTCCTATTACACTATGTATTGTATTTGCTTCTACAATCTGTTAAGCGCCTTGAGTCCTATTGGAGAAAGAGCGCTATACAAAAAAAAAATTAATGTATTACTATTATATCCATTCTGCAGGAAAATCTGCTATTTGTTTAATCAAGCCTCCACAAGACAGAACCAGAGAAACTAAACCAAGAAAGAGAAATAACAGTTCCATTCCTGGATAAAGTGACTTTGTTAAACTTGAGAGAATAAAAAAGTGGGTACTAATTTACCCCAATATGAAAAATCAGTTTGCTCATTCATCCTTTTGAAGACACTGCACCATAGGGGACAAACCAAAGCCAACCATTCAGGGTAGTAGGTTAATAAAGTTCTGGTGTGTAGAACATTACAGCCAAAGCTGGCATTCTTGGACACAAAAACAAAATTTTGTGAAAAAATAAGATTTTACTTACCGATAAATCTATTTCTCGTAGTCCGTAGTGGATGCTGGGAACTCCGTAAGGACCATGGGGAATAGCGGCTCCGCAGGAGACTGGGCACATCTAAAGAAAGCTTTAGGACTAGCTGGTGTGCACTGGCTCCTCCCCCTATGACCCTCCTCCAAGCCTCAGTTAGGATACTGTGCCCGGACGAGCGTACATAATAAGGAAGGATATTGAATCCCGGGTAAGACTCATACCAGCCACACCAATCACACCGTACAACTTGTGATCTGAACCCAGTTAACAGTATGATAACAACGAAGGAGCCTCTGAAAAGATGGCTCACAACAACAATAACCCGATTTAGTTAACAATAACTATGTACAAGTATTGCAGACAATCCGCACTTGGGATGGGCGCCCAGCATCCACTACGGACTACGAGAAATAGATTTATCGGTAAGTAAAATCTTATTTTCTCTGACGTCCTAGTGGATGCTGGGAACTCCGTAAGGACCATGGAGATTATACCAAAGCTCCCAAACGGGCGGGAGAGTGCGGATGACTCTGCAGCACCGAATGAGAGAACTCCAGGTCCTCCTCAGCCAGGGTATCAAATTTGTAGAATTTAGCAAACGTGTTTGCCCCTGACCAAGTAGCTGCTCGGCAAAGTTGTAAAGCCGAGACCCCTCGGGCAGCCGCCCAAGATGAGCCCACTTTCCTTGTGGAATGGGCTTTTACAGATTTTGGCTGTGGCAGGCCTGCCACAGAATGTGCAAGCTGAATTGTACTACAAATCCAACGAGCAATAGTCTGCTTAGAAGCAGGAGCACCCAGCTTGTTGGGTGCATACAGGATAAACAGCGAGTCAGATTTTCTGACTCCAGCCGTCCTGGAAACATATATTTTCAGGGCCCTGACAACGTCAAGTAACTTGGAGTCCTCCAAGTCCCTAGTAGCCGCAGGCACCACAATAGGTTGGTTCATGTGAAAAGCAGAAACCACCTTAGGGAGAAATTGAGGACGAGTCCTCAATTCTGCCCTGTCAGAATGAAAAATTAAGTAAGGGCTTTTATATGATAAAAGCCGCCAATTCTGACACACGCCTGGTTGAAGCCAGGGCTAACAGCATCGTCACCTTCCATGTGAGATGATATTTTAAGTCCACAGTGGTGAGTGGTTCAACCAATGTGACTTAAGGAACCTCAAAACAACATTGAGATCCCAAGGTGCCACTGGAGGCACAAAAGGAGGTTGTATATGCAGTACCCCTTTTACAAATGTCTGAACTTCAGGTACTGAAGCCAGTTCTTTCTGGAAGAAAATCGACAGGGCCGAAATTTGAACCTTAATGGACCCTAATTTTAGGCCCATAGACAGTCCTGTCTGCAGGAAATGGAGGAAACGACCTAGTTGAAATTCCTCTGTAGGGGCCTTCTTGGCCTCACATCACGCAACATATTTTCGCCAAATGCGGTGATAATGTTTTGCGCTTACATCCTTCCTGGCTTTGACCAGGGTAGGGATGACTTCATCTGGAATGCCTTTTTCCTTCAGGATCCGGCGTTCAACCGCCATGCTGTCAAACGCAGCCGCGGTAAGTCTTGGAACAGACAAGGCCCCTGCTGGAGCAGGTCCTTTCTTAGAGGTAGAGGCCACGGGTCTTCCGTGAGCATCTCTTGAAGTTCCGGGTACCAAGTCCTTCTTGGCCAATCCGGAACCACGAGTATCGTTCTTACTCCTCTCCTTCTTATGATTCTCAGTACTTTTGGTATGAGAGGCAGAGGAGGGAACACATACACTGACTGGTACACCCACGGTGTCACCAGAGCGTCCACCGCTATTGCCTGAGGGTCCCTTGACCTTGCGCAATATCTGTCCAGTTTCTTGTTAAGACGGGACGCCATCATGTCCACCTTTGGTTTTTCCCAACGGTTTACAATCAATTGGAAGACTTCTGGGTGAAGTCCCCACTCCCCCGGGTGGAGGTCGTGTCTGCTGAGGAAGTCTGCTTCCCAGTTGTCCACTCCCGGAATGAACACTGCTGACAGTGCTATCACATGATTTTCCGCCCAGCAGAGAATCCTTGCAGCTTCTGCCATTGCCCTCCTGCTTCTTGTGCCGCCCTGTCTGTTTACGTGGGCGACAGCCGTGATGTTGTCCGACTGGATCAATACCGGTTGAACCTGAAGCAGAGGCTTTGCTTGACTTAGGGCATTGTAAATGGCCCTTAGTTCCAGGATATTTTTGTCTCCAGGCTTGACCATAAGCCCTGGATATTTCTTCCCTGTGTGACTGCTCCCCAGCCTCGCAGGCTGGCATCCGTGGTCACCAGGACCCAGTCCTGAATGCCGAATCTGCGGCCCTCTAGAAGATGAGCCCTCTGCAACCACCACAGGAGGGACACCCTTGTCCTTGGTGACAGGGTTATCCGCTGATGCATCTGAAGATGCGACCCGGACCATTTGTCCAGTAGGTTCCACTGGAAAGTTCTTGCGTGGAATCTGCCGAATGGGATTGCTTCGTAGGAAGCCACCATTTTTACCCAGAACCCTTGTGCATTGATGCACTGAGACTTGGTTCGGTTTTAGGAGGTTCCTGACTAGCTCGGATAACTCCCTGGCTTTCTCCTCCGGGAGAAACACCTTCTTTCTGGACTGTGTCCAGGATCATCCCTAGGAACAGAAGACAAGTCGTCGGAACCAGCTGCGATTTTGGAATATTGAGAATCCACTCGTGCTGCCGCAACACTACCTGAGATAGTGCTACACCGACCTCCAACTGTTCTCTGGATCTTACCCTTATCAGGGAATCGTCCAAGTAAAGGATAACTAAAATTCCCTTCCTTCGAAGGAATATCATCATTTCGGTCATTACTTCAGTAAAGACCCGGGGTGCCGTGGACCATCCCTACGGCAGCGTCTGAACTGATAGTGACAGTTCTGTACCATAACCTGAGATACCTTTGGTGAGAAGGGTAAATTTTGACATGAAGGTAAGCATCCTTGATGTCCCGAGACATCATGTAGTCCCCTTCTTCCAGGTTTGCAATCACTGCTCTGAGTGACTCAATTTTGAATTTGAACCTCTGTATGTAAGTGTTCAAAGATTTTAGATTTTAAAATCGGTCTCACCGAGCCGTCTGGCTTCGGTACCACAATAGTGTGGAATAATACCCCGTTCCCTGTTGCAGGAGGGGTACCTTAATTATCACCTGCTGGGAATACAGCTTGTGAATGGCTTCCAAAACTGCCTCCCTGACAGCGGGAGACGTCGGTAAAACAGACTTTTTGGAAACGGCGAGGGGAATACGTCTCGAATTCCAATTTGTACCCCTGAAATATTACCTGAAGGATCCAGGGGTCTACTTGCGAGTGAGCCCACTGCGCACTGAAATTCACTGAGAACGGGCCCCCACCGTGCCTGAACTTGTAAAGCCCTAGCGTCATACTGAGGGCTTGGCAGCGGCGGAAAAGGGTTTCTGTTCCTGGGAACTGGCTGATCTCTGCAGCCATTTTCCTCTCCCTCTGTCACGAGCAGAAAAGAGGAACCCTTTTGTCCGCTTGCCAACCAGGACTGCGCCTGATAATACGGCGTCTTATTTTGAGAGGCGACCTAGGGTACATCCCCTTTTTTAAGGCAATACTTCCAAATGCCGTTTGGAATCCCTGACCACTTTACTGGTAGAATACAAAGCACTTAGACTTGATGCCAGTCGGCAAATATTCCGCTGTGCATCATGCATATATAGAAAAGCATCTTTTAATTGCTCTATAGGCAATAATATACTGTCCTTATCTAGGATATCAATATTTCCAGTCAGGGAATCCGACCACGCCACCCAGCACTGCACATCCAGGCTGAGGCGATTGCTGGTCGCAGTATAACACCAGTATGTGTGTAAATACATTTTAGGATACCCTCCTGCTTTTTATCAGCAGGATCCTTAAGGGCGGCCATCTCAAGAGAGGGTAGAGCCCTTGTTCTTACAATCGTGTGAGCGCCTTATCCCCTGTAGGGGGTGTTTCCCAACGCACCCTAACCTCTGGCGGGAAAAGGTATACTGCCAATAACTTTTTAGAATTATCAATTGTTATCGGAGGAAAACCCACGCATCATCACACACCTCATTTTATTTTTCAGATTCAGGAAAACTATAGGAAGTTTTTCCTCACCAAACATAATACCCCTTTTTTTGGTGGTATTCATATTATCAGAAAAGTGTAAACATTTTCCATTGCCTCAATCATGCAATGTGTGGCCCTATTGGAAATCACGGTTGTCTCTTCACGTCGACACAGGAGCCAGTATCCGTGTCGGCGTCTGTATCTGAGGTAACGGGCGCTTTAGAGCCCCTGTATGAGACATCTGGACATGCACAAGCTGAGTAGCCGGCTGTCTCATGTCAACCACTGTCTTTTATACAAAGCTGACACTGTCACGCAATTTCAACAGTACATCCACTCAGGTGTCGACCCCCTAGGGGGTGACAACACTATTACAGACACTCTACTCCGTCTCCACATCATTTTTCTCCTCATACATGTCGACACAAAAGTACCGACACACAGCACACACACAGGGAATGCTCTGATAGAGGACAGGACCCACTAGCCCTTTGGGGAGACAGAGGGAGAGTTTGCCAGCACACACCAGAGCGCTATATATATACAGGGATAACCTTATATAAGTGTTTTTCCCTTTATAGCTGCTGTATTGTTTATACTGCGCCTAATTTGTGCCCCCCTCTCTTTTTTAACCCCTTTCTGTAGTGTAGTGACTGCAGGGGAGAGCCAGGGAGCTTCCCTCCAACTGAGCTGTGAGGGAAAATGGCGCCAGTGTGCTGAGGAGATAGGCTCCGCCCCTTTCTCGGCGTCCTTATCATCCGTTTTTCTATATGTTTTGGCAGGGGTTAAATGCATCCATATAGCCCAGGAGTTATATGTGATGCATTTATTTTAGCCATATAAGGTTTTATCGATTTATTGCGTCTCAGGGCGCTGCCCCCCCAGCGCCCTGCACCCTCAGTGACCGGAGTGTGAAGTGTGCTGAGAGCAATGGCGCACAGCTGCGGTGCTGTGCGCTACCTTATCTGAAGACAGGATCGTCTTCTGCCGCCGATTTCACCGGACCTCTTCGCTCTTCTGGCTCTGTAAGGGGGCCGGCGGCGCGGCTCCGGGACCCATCCAGGCTGAACCTGTGATCGTCCCTCTGGAGCTAATGTCCAGTAGCCTAAGAAACCCGATCCACTCTGCACGCAGGTGAGTCCGTTTCTTCTCCCCTTAGTCCCACGATGCAGTGAGCCTGTTGCCAGCAGGTCTCACTGAAAATAATAAACCTAAACTAAAACTTTCACAAAGAGCTCAGGAGAGCCCCTAGTGTGCACCCTTCTCGTCGGGCACAGAAATCTAACTGAGGCTTGGAGGAGGGTCATAGGGGGAGGAGCCAGTGCACACCAGCTAGTCCTAAAGCTTTCTTTAGATGTGCCCAGTCTCCTGCGGAGCCGCTATTCCCCATGGTCCTTACGGAGTTCCCAGCATCCACTAGGACGTCAGAGAAACAAGATTTTAAACCTACCGGTAAATCTTTTTCTCCTGGGGACTCCGTAAGGACCATAGGGCATAGACGGGCTCCGCAGGAGACATGGGCACTCTAAAGACTTTAGATGGGTGTGCACTGGCTCCTCCCTCTATGCCCCTCCTCCAGACCTCAGTTAAAGAACTGTGCCCAGAAGAGACGGACAGTACGAGGAAAGGATTTTTGTTAATCTAAGGGCAAGATACATACCAGCCCACACCATCCACACCGTACAACTTGGAACATACGAACCAGTTAACAGTATGAAACAAAACAGCATCAGCCAGAGACTGATCAAAACTGTAACATAACCCTTAGGTAAGCAATAACTATATACAAGTCTTGCAGAATTTAGTCCGCACTGGGACGGGCGCCCAGCATCCTCTACGGACTAGGAGAAAAAGATTTACCGGTAGGTTTAAAATCTTATTTTCTCTTACGTCCTAGAGGATGCTGGGGACTCCGTAAGGACCATGGGGATTATACCAAAGCTCCAGACCGGGTGGGAGAGTGCAGATGACTCTGCAGCACCGATTGAGCAAACATGAGGTCCTCCTCAGCCAAGGTATCAAACTTGTAGAATTTAGCAAAAGTGTTTGAACCTGACCAAGTAGCCGCTCGGCAAAGTTGCAATGCCGAGACTCCTCGGGCAACCACCCAAGAAGAGCCCACCTTCCTAGTGGAATGGGCCTTTACCGAATTTGGTACCGGCAATCCAGCCGTAGAATGAGCCTGCTGAATCGTGTTACAGATCCAGCGAGCAATAGTCTGCTTAGAAGCAGGGGCGCCAACATTGTTGGCTGCATACAGGACAAACAGTGCCTCTGTTTTCCTAACCCGAGCCGTCCTGGCTACATAAACCTTTAAGGCCCTGACTACATCAGGAGACCTGGAATCCTCCAAGTCCCCCGTAGCCACAGGCACCACAATAGGCTGGGTCATATGAAATGATGAAACCACCTTAGGCAGAAATTGAGGACGAGTCCTCAACTCCGCTCTATCCACATGGAAAATCAGATAGGGGCTTTTGTGAGACAAAGCTGCCAAGGCTAACAACATGACCACTTTCCAAGTGAGAAATTTCAACTCAACTGTTTGAAGAGGTTCAAACCAGTGTGACTTAAGGAACTGTAACACCACGTTAAGGTCCCATGGTGCCACTGGGGGCACAAAAGGAGGCTGGATGTGCAGCACTCCCTTTACAAAAGTCTGGACTTCTGGGAGAGAAGCCAATTCCTTCTGAAAGAATATTGACAGGGCCGAAATCTGTACCTTAATGTAGCCTAACTTTAGGCCCATATCCACTCCTGTCTGCAGAAAGTGGAGAAAACGGCCCAGGTGAAAATCTTCCGTAGGAGCATTCTTGGCTTCACACCAAGATAAATATTTTCTCCAGATACGGTAATAATGTTTCACCGTCACCTCCTTCCTAGCTTTTATCAGAGCAGGGATGACCTCCCCCGGAATACCTTTCCTAGCTAGGATTTGGCGTTCAACCGCCATGCCGTCAAACATAACCGCGGTAAGTCTTGGAACACGCAGGGCCCCTGCTGCAACAGGTCCTCCCTGGAAGGAAGAGGCCACGGATCTTCTGTGAGCATTTCCTGAAGATCTGAATACCAGGCCCTCCGAGGCCAATCCGGAACAATGAGTATTGTCTGGACTCTTTTTCGTCTTATGATTCTCAGTATTTTTGAGATGAGTGGAAAAGGAGGGAAGACATAGACCGACGGAAACATCCATGGTGTCACCAGGGCGTCTACCACTACCGCCTGAGGGTCCCTTGACCTGGAACAATACTTCCGAAGTTTCTTGTTGTGGCGTGACGCCATCATGTCTATTTGAGGAAGCCCCCAACGACTTGTTATCTCTGCAAAAACTTCTTGATGAAGACCCCACTCTCCTGGATGGAGGTCATGTCTGCTGAGGAAGTCCACTCCCGGAATGAAGACTGCTGACAGCGCGCTTATGTGATTTTCCGCCCAGTGAAGAATCCTGGTGGGTTCCGCCATTGCCACTCTGCTCCTTGTCCCGCCTTGGCGGTTTACATGAGCCACTGCTGTGACGTTGTCTGATTGAATCCGAACAGGCAGGTGACGAAGAAAAGTCTCCGCTTGTCATAGGCCGTTGTATATGGCCCTTAATTCCAGCACGTTGATGTGTAGACAAGCCTCCTGGCTCGACCACAGTCCCTGAAAATTTCTTCCTTGTGTGACTGCTCCCCATCCTCGGAGGCTCGCGTCCGTGGTCACCAGAACCCAGTCTTGAATGCCGAACCTGCGACCCTCTAGAAGGTGAGCACTCTGCAGCCACCACAAAAGAGACACCCTGGCCCTGGGGGACAGGCTTATTTTCTAAAGTATTTGTAGATGGGACCCCGACCATTTGTCCAGAAGGTCCCACTGAAATGTCCTCGCATGGAACCTGCCGAAGGGTATGGCATCGTAGGCCGCCACCATTTTTCCCAGTATTCGAGTGCATTGATGAACTGACACTCTTTTTGGCTTTAACAGGTCTCTGACCATGCTCTGGAGTTCCTGGGCTTTTTCCGTTGGGAGAAAAACCCTCTTCTTTTCCGTGTCCAGAATCATGCCTAAAAATGATAGCCAAGTCGTTGGAATCAACTGCGACTTTAGCAGATTTAGGATCCAGCCGTGTTGCTGCAGCACTCTCAGGGAGAGTGACACACTTTTCAGCAACTGATCTCTCGATCTCGCTTTTATCAGGAGATCGTCCAAGTATGGGATAATTGTGACTCCTTGTCTGCGTAGGAGCACCATCATTTCCACCATTACCTTGGTGAAAATCCTCGGGGCCATGGACAGCCCAAACGGCAACGTCTGAAACTGGTAATGACAGTCCTGTACAGCGAATCTCAGGTACGCCTGAAGAGGAGGATAAATGGGGACATGAAGGTATGCATCGTTTATGTCTAGTGATACCATAAAATCCCCCCCCCCCCCCTCTTCCAGGCTGGAGATCACTGCCCGGAGAGATTCCATCTTGAATTTGAACCTTTTTAGATACAGGTTTAGGGATTTTAGATTCAGAATGGGTCTGACCGAGCCATACGGTTTCGGGACCACAAATATGGTTGAATAGTACCCTTTCCCCTGTTGTATTAGGAGAACCTTGATAATCACCTGCTGTTGACACAGCTTTTGTATTGCAGCTAAAACTATTTCCCTCTCTGGGGGAGAAGCTGGCAAAGCCGACTTGAAAAATCGTCGAGGAGGCACTTCTTCGAATTCCAGTTTGTAGCCTTGGGAAACAATTTCTATCGCCCAAGGATCCAAATCTGACAGAACCCAGATATGGCTGAAGAGTCGAAGACGTGCCCCCACCGGCGCGGACTCCCGCAGTGGAGCCCCAGCGTCATGCGGTGGATTTTGTAGAAGCCGGGGGAGGACTTCTGTTCCTGGGAACTAGCCGTAGCAGGCATTCTTTTCCCTCTACCCTTACCTCTGGCGAGGAAGGAAGAGCCCCGGCCCCTTCTGGACTTATGCGACCGAAAGGACTGCATCTGATATTGAGGTGTTTTCTTTTGCTGTGATTTACCCGCGGTAGCTGTGGATTTACCCGCGGTAGCTGTGGAAAACAGGTCCGCGAGGCCCTCCCCAAATAAAACCTCACCCTTGTAAGGCAAAGTTTCCATATGTCTCTTTGAATCGGCATCACCCGTCCATTGGCGGGTCCACAGGGCTCGCCTAGCAGAAATTGCCATGGCATTGGCTCTTGAACCCAACAGCCCAACGTCTCTCATATATAACGCTGCGTCTTTTATATGACCCAAGGTCAATAAAATGCTATCCTTATCTAGGGTGTCACGGTCAGATGACAAGTTATCTGCCCATGCTGCTATTGCGCTACATACCCATGCCGACGCTACTGCCGATCTGAGCAAGGCCCCCGTATGTGTATAAATTGATTTTAAGGTAGTCTCCTGTCTGCGATCAGCAGGATCCTTGAGGGCTGCCGTGTCTGTAGACGGTAGCGCCACCTTTTTGGACAAGCGCGTCAAAGCCTTGTCCACCCTGGGCGAGGATTCCCACCGTAACCTGTCCTGTGCGGGGAAAGGATACGCCATAAGAATTCTCTTGGGAATCTGCAGTTTCTTGTCTGGAGTTTCCCAAGCTTTTTCAAATAAAGCTTTCAGCTCATGAGATGGGGGAAAGGTTACCTCAGGTTTCTTCTCCTTAAACATGCATACCCTCGTGTCAGGAACCGAGGGGTCCTCTGTGATATGCAAAACATCTTTTATTGCAATAATCATATAATGAATACTTTTGGCCACCCTTGGGTGTAATCTCGCATCATCGTAGTCGACACTGGAGTCAGAATCCGTGTCGGTATCAGTGTCTGCTACCTGGGACAGGGGACGTTTATGAGACCCTGAAGGGCCTTGTGACACAGTCAAAGCCATGGATCGACTCCCTGCTTTTTATCTGGACTCTGCTTTGTCCAATCTTTTATGTAATATCCATCCAATCAGGTGTCGACTGTGCCGACGGAGACACCACAATTATCTGCTCTACCTCCTCCTTAGACGAGCCTTCCGCTTCAGACATGCCGACACACACGTACCAACACCCCCACACACACTGGGATATACATATATATATGGAGACAGTCCCCCAATAAGGCCCTTTGGAGAGACAGAGAGAGAGTATGCCAGCACACACCCAGCGCCACTGGACACTGAGACAAAATCCCAGTCTGTACAGCGCTTTTATATATCAATAATACACTCACTGCGCCAAATAAATGTGCCCCCCCCTCCTTTTTGCCCTCTGTACTTGTGTTCAGGAGGGGAGAGTCCGGGGAGCAGCTTCTCTGCAGCGTGCTGTGGAAAAAATGGCGCTGGATGATCAAGCTCCGCCCCCTCAACGGCAGGCTTCGGTCCCGCTCAATTTCTTTATACTGGCGGGGGTTTATTTAATATACTGCCTCCGCATTATATATATATGTCAGCCAGTGTCCCTTGAGGTTTATTATTGCTGCCCAGGGCGCCCCCCCTGCGCCCTGCACTCATACAGTGGCATCAGTGTGTGTGAATGTGGGAGCAATGGCGCGCAGCGGTAACGCTGCGCGGTACCTCAGTGAAGATCTGAAGTCTTCTGCCGCCTTTGAAGTCTTCTTTCTTCTTATACTCACCCGGCTTCTATCTTCCGGCTCTGTGAGGAGGACGGCGGCGCGGCTCCGGGACGAACAGCGAGGATGAGACCTGCATTCCAACCCTCTGGAGCTAATGGTGTCCAGTAGCCTAAGAAGCAGCGCCTATCATTTAAGTAGGTCTGCTTCTCTCCCCTCAGTCCCACGATGCAGGGAGCCTGTTGCCAGCAGTGCTCCCTGAAAATAAAAAAACCTAACAAAAGTATTTTTCAGAGAAACTCAGTAGAGCTCCCCTGCAGTGCATCCAGTCTCCTCTGGGCACAGGATCTAACTGAGGTCTGGAGGAGGGGCATAGAGGGAGGAGCCAGTGCACACCCATCTAAAGTTCTTTATAGTGCCCATGTCTCCTGCGGAGCCCGTCTATACCCCATGGTCCTTACGGAGTCCCCAGCATCCTCTAGGACGTAAGAGAAATATAGAAGACAATGTGACAGCTGTATCAACAGAGGCTACATGCCGTCGTCCTCAAATCGCTCACTGATCTGGTTGTATGAGTTCTCAAATACTAGAGGTTTAACTGCCCCAATGTAAACATATCGAATCTTAGAAGTGATCCATCTAATTATTGTCTATTGAGAAGCAGGTCAAACTCTTATGGACATCATAACGGACAAGATCATCCATTTTCTTATTAAAGATGTATTCGATGAAGCTCTTAAAATGTATCCAATAAATGAAGTGATCACACTTCCCCTGAAGGTGTATTCTAACACAAAGCTAGAGAATTGTTCTGGTCACTGAATTATCGCCACCAGAGAAAATCTAATTCAGGTGCAAGTCCCACAGAGTCAGCAAGGCATTGACAAAAGATGCTGGCGGACTTTTGGCCCTTCAACAAATTTGCTCCATCCTATGGTTTAACCATTGTGTCATTATGTCGATATCCAGATGCAAGCATACCTTTACAATTTGGTGGAAAATGTCTGGATAAAGCATGAGTCTTCAACCTGCGGCCCTCCAGCTCCTGTAGTACTACACATCCCAGCATGCCCTACCACAGTTTTGCTATTAAGGCATGCTAAAACAAGGCAGGGCATGCAGGGATGTGTAGTTCCACAGCAGCTCGTGGGATGCAGGTTGAAGACCCATGAATAAAGGGACCACTCTTTGGAAAGCAGTACGTGCATGCTTAGGTAATTGGCCTCCCTGTTTTCCACTACTGGAATGAATATTCTGTTTTGCCCAGCACATGCTCTTGCTTAGGTCAATAATCGCATGGGAGCTCTTTTGTGTCTCCATGATGATTGATGTACAGTATGCCACAACCCGTGGCTTTGTCTGACTGAACCATAAAGAGCTTTACCCGCAACAGAGAATATCCCTGAACTAGTGTGCCAAAAACACTAGCATCTGCGTGTACCATCAAGAGCTAATGACTATCATCCACCCAAGCTGACATCCATTTTCAAAACTGTCCAATCTTACATGGATGTTGGGGTTATGGTCTCTTAACTACCAAAGGAGCTGTTTCTAGTCAGAAAAACAGAGTGCAAAACTGGAAATGTTCTGACTGAACTGCATATATGAAGACATTGGGACCCTTCAATACTGGAAAATGCGAAAACGCACTCTTGATATTTAAGGAAACCATGAAATTATCCCGTCCATACAACTGAACATGTTTTGAGGTTAAAAAGAACCATTGGCCATTTGAAACCATAAAATCCCATCCCCTTGTGTTTTGCTGGCACTGGGGTGATTACACTCACTAGGAGTAAGGAAAAGAGTCCATTTAAAGTGAAAAAAACATTTGAGCGGTGCTGAGGGAACTAGCATGTATTCAGATGTTGCTCTGAACACTTTTGCACAGCCTTGTTTACCTATCATGAAACCAAAATGGGTCTCAGAAAGACACCAGCTGCTCTATACACAGACTTAAGAAAAGTCTCTATTTTCCTACCCTTACTTAAATGTTGTGGCATAAGACAATCCTGCAGTAAAAGTATCCACCTTAGGTGAATATTTCCATCTATACTTGGGCAATCCAAAAAGAGTTCATAATGTGGCTTAACCTAAGGTTTTGACCATGCTTCGCACAGCAAATCACTCTACTGCAGAGGTGAAGGAAAGTAAAGACTGCCGCTTCATTCTTTTACATAATGTATTTGCGACATCACTAAACAACATGCTGTCTGTAAAATAAATCAGCCTTGGCTGGATTGCGGAATGCGGCAGACTTCTGAGGAATTGGATAGTTTTGAAGAAGCACAGATAATGAGCATTCTGTGATATTAAGGTCTAATTTAGGAAGACAGAAGGATATGTAAAGAACAGATTGGTCATAACCCAATATCATTGGATTTTGACTTGGTTCAATGTGATTTCATCTAAACCTAAGAAATAACGGTACTTGTTGATAATGCTGATTTATCTTCAGGAATGAAAGCTATACCTTAAACACACCTTAAATACACTTTACCATGGAGCCGCTGCGGCCGCTATACTTAATACACACTCTACGTACTTTGTACGCTATTAGCGTACAAAGTCCCGTGCTGTGTACGGACTTTGCGTACAAACGCTGTGCTGACGGTACAAAGTACTCACAGCGCGTACACACCCAGAGATACACTGTAAACCTTTAACAGCTATGCAATGCAATGATAATACACTTTAAACCTTAGCAGGGCAAAGAAGACACGACACCAGATGGTAATTAAACCGCTGGGTTCTGACACCACAGCGTATTATTGCTGAAAGGGGGTTACAATACAAACAATACAATACAATATAACAGAGTAAATGGCTACAGTCAATGTTACATACGTGAGTGGATTCGCCGCGCTACCCAGTCTGGTCCTCTGTCATCTGATAGATAACATTGTGAGTCTTGTGTCTGACCAGGCCTGCTGCAGGCTCTCTTTATACAATTCATCCAAAACATAACACAATGGATACTGTAATCTCTTTGTCCATTGGACACAGGGATGGTTATTTACAGTAC
This sequence comes from Pseudophryne corroboree, assembly GCF_028390025.1. NCBI lineage: Eukaryota > Metazoa > Chordata > Amphibia > Anura > Myobatrachidae > Pseudophryne > Pseudophryne corroboree. Next base: position 418,523,568 of record NC_086444.1, on the reverse strand, counting down.
AGGAGAGGTCATAGGTCGGTTTGAATAGGTAGGCGATGTCTTTCCCAACTGCTCTTGTGGGTGGTCTCCTCTGGATTCCCGCCGCATACATAATGTACAGTAAATACAGTTTATATCTATATTCTGCTCCTGCACATAACTATCCGCAGGAGCATGCGATCTTTCTCAAACCAACACCGGAATGTTACCCTTAAAATACACTACAGCTGGATACCAAACACCACCTTGTAACCTTGTTCTGTCCCCTTCTATCCTGTAAAGGTGAATCCCTTTGTTCTGTTACCATTTAAACTGCTGTTACTTTCTGATGTGGTGCAGGGAGACTATGTGTACATTGTGCACTATTCGGATTAAATATGTAATGTGTTTTGATAGCTTTCCATGCGTTCACAAACTCTACCGTAAATACTCATACCACGCGCTAATACGCAGGTCCGCGGGAGCGACCATACGCAAATTGTGAATATGCGCACGCAAAGCAGAGCAAGTACGCGCACGGAGGCCATCTGTGTGTAGTTTGTACATGATGTGTGTACTGCAATATTTTTCGACTTTGACAGTGTAGAACAAGCAAGATAATGATGCAAGGTAATGATCTGCATCACCTGCAACCAGGTAAAATAAACCAGATTATAAAATGTATGATACACAACACAGATTTCTGAATTTACATTTTCAAGTGGCAAAAATAAGAATTTACTTACCGATAATTCTATTTCTCGTAGTCCGTAGTGGATGCTGGGGACTCCGTCAGGACCATGGGGAATAGCGGCTCCGCAGGAGACATGGCACAAAAGTAAAAGCTTTAGGATCAGGTGGTGTGCACTGGCTCCTCCCCCTATGACCCTCCTCCAAGCCTCAGTTAGGATACTGTGCCCGGACGAGCGTACACAATAAGGAAGGATTTTGAATCCCGGGTAAGACTCATACCAGCCACACCAATCACACCGTACAACCTGTGATCTGAACCCAGTTAACAGCATGATAACAGCGGAGCCTTTGAAAAGATGGCTCACAACAATAATAACCCGATTTTTGTAACAATAACTATGTACAAGTATTGCAGACAATCCGCACTTGGGATGGGCGCCCAGCATCCACTACGGACTACGAGAAATAGAATTATCGGTAAGTAAATTCTTATTTTCTCTGACGTCCTAAGTGGATGCTGGGGACTCCGTCAGGACCATGGGGATTATACCAAAGCTCCCAAACGGGCGGGAGAGTGCGGATGACTCTGCAGCACCGAATGAGAGAACTCCAGGTCCTCCTCAGCCAGGGTATCAAATTTGTAGAATTTTTCAAACGTGTTTTCCCCTGACCAAGTAGCAGCTCGGCAAAGTTGTAAAGCCGAGACCCCTCGGGCAGCCGCCCAAGATGAGCCCACCTTCCTTGTGGAATGGGCATTTACATATTTTGGCTGTGGCAGGCCTGCCACAGAATGTGCAAGCTGAATTGTACTACACATCCAACTAGCAATCGTCTGCTTAGAAGCAAGAGCACCCAGTTTGTTGGGTGCATACAGGATAACAGCAAGTCAGTTTTCCTGACTCCAGCCGTCCTGGAAACCTATATTTTCAGGGCCCTGACAACATCTAGCAACTTGGAGTCCTCCAAGTCCCTAGTAGCCGCAGGTACCACAATAAGCTGGTTCAGGTGAAACGCTGACACCACCTTAGGGAGAAACTGGGGACGAGTCCGCAGCTCTGCCCTGTCCGAATGGACAATCAGATATGGGCTTTTGTGAGACAAAGCCGCCAATTCTGACACTCGCCTGGCCGAGGCCAGGGCCAACAGCATGGTCACTTTCCATGTGAGATATTTCAAATCCACAGATTTGAGCGGTTTAAACCAATGTGATTTGAGGAATCCCAGAACTACGTTGAGATCCCACAGTGCCACTGGAGGCACAAAAGGGGGTTGTATATGCAGTACTCCCTTGACAAACTTCTGGACTTCAGGAACTGAAGCCAATTCTTTCTGGAAGAAAATCGACAGGGCCGAAATTTGAACCTTAATGGACCCCAATTTGAGGCCCATAGACACTCCCGTTTGTAGGAAATGCAGGAATCGACCGAGTTGAAATTCCTCCGTGGGGGCCTTCCTGGCCTCACACCATGCAACATATTTTCGCCAAATGCGGTGATAATGTTGTGCGGTCACCTCCTTCCTGGCTCTGACCAGGGTAGGGATGACCTCTTCCGGAATGCCTTTTTCCCTTAGGATCCGGCGTTCAACCGCCATGCCGTCAACGCAGCCGCGGTAAGTCTTGGAACAGACATGATCCTTGCTGAAGCAAGTCCCTTCTTAGTATCTCTTGAAGTTCCGGGTACCAAGTCCTTCTTGGCCAATCCGGAGCCACGAGTATAGTTCTTACTCCTCTCCGTCGTATAATTCTCAGTACCTTGGGTATGAGAGGCAGAGGAGGGAACACATACACCGACTGGTACGCCCACGGTGTTACCAGAGCGTCCCAGCTATTGCCTGAGGGTCTCTTGACCTGGCGCAATACCTGTCCAGTTTTTTGTTCAGACGGGACGCCATCATGTCCACCTTTGGTCTTTCCCAACGGTTCACAATCATGTGGAAGACTTCCAGATGAAGTCCCCACTCTCCCGGGTGGAGGTCGTTCCTGCTGAGGAAGTCTGCTTCCCAGTTGTCCACTCCCGGAATGAACACCGCTGACAGTGTTATCACATGATTTTTCGCCCAGCGAAGAATCCTTGCTGCCATTGCCCTCCTGCTTCTTGTGCCGCCCTGTCTGTTTACGTGGGCGACTGCCGTGATGTTGTCCGACTGGATCAGCACCGGTTGACCTTGAAGCAGAGGTCTTCCTAGGCTCAGAGCATTGTAAATTGCCCTTAGCTCCAGTATATTTATGTGGAGAGAAGTCTCCAGACTTGACCACACTCCTTGGAAATTTCTTTCCTGTGTGACTGCTCCCCAGCCTCTCAGGCTGGCATCCGTGGTCACCAGAACCCAGTCCTGAATGCCGAATGTGCTGCCCTCTAGTAGATGAGCACTCTGCAGCCACCACAGAAGAGACACCCTTGTCCTTGGAGACAGGATTATCCGCTGATGCATCTGAAGATGCGATCCGGACCATTCGTCCAGCAGATCCCACTGAAAAATTATTGCGTGAAATCTGCCGAATGGAATCGCTTCGTAAGAAGCCACCATTTTTCCCAGGACTCTTGTGCATTGATGCACTGACACTTGGCCTGGTTTTAGGAGGTTTCTGACTAGCTCGGATAACTCCCTGGCTTTCTCCTCCGGGAGAAACACCTTTTTCTGGACTGTGTCCAGAATCATCCCTAGGAACAGCAGACGTGTCGTCGGAAACAGCTGCGATTTTGGAATATTTAGAATCCACCCGTGCTGTCGTAGAACTACTTGAGATAGTGCTACTCCGACCTCCAACTATTCTCTGGACCTTGCCCTTATCAGGAGATCGTCCAAGTAAGGGATAATTAAGACGCCTTTTCTTTGAAGAAGAATCATCATTTCGGCCATTACCTTGGTAAAGACCCGGGGTGCCGTGGACAATCCAAACGGCAGCGTCTGAAACTGATAGTGACAGTTCTGTACCACGAACCTGAGGTACCCTTGGTGAGAAGGGCAAATTGGGACATGGAGGTAAGCATCCTTGATGTCCAGGGACACCATATAGTCCCCTTCTTCCTGGTTCGCTATCACTGCTCTGAGTGACTCCATCTTGATTTGAACCTTTGTATGTAAGTGTTCAAAGATTTCAGATTTAGAATAGGTCTCACCGAGCCGTCTGGCTTCAGTACCACAATATAGTGTGGAATAATACCCCTTTCCTTGTTGTAGGAGGGGTACTTTGATTATCACCTGCTGGGAATACAGCTTGTGAATTGTTTCCAATACTGCCTCCCTGTCGGAGGGAGACGTTGGTAAAGCAGACTTCAGGAACCTGCGAGGGGGAGACGTCTCGAATTTCCAATTTGTACCCCTGGGATACTACTTGTAGGATCCAGGGGTCCACTTGCGAGTGAGCCCACTGCGCGCTGAAACTCTTGAGACGACCCCCCACCGCACCTGAGTCCGCTTGTACGGCCCCAGCGTCATGCTGAGGACTTGGCAGAAGCGGTGGAGGGCTTCTGTTCCTGGGAAGGGGCTGCCTGCTGCAGTCTTCTTCCCTTTCCTCTACCCCTGGGCAGATATGACTGGCCTTTTGCCCGCTTGCCCTTATGGGGACGAAAGGACTGAGGCTGAAAAGACGGTGCCTTTTTCTGCTGAGATGTGACTTGGGGTAAAAAAGGTGGATTTTCCAGCTGTTGCCGTGGCCACCAGGTCCGATGGACCGACCCCAAATAACTCCTCCCCTTTATACGGCAATACTTCCATGTGCCGTTTGGAATCTGCATCACCTGACCACTGTCGTGTCCATAAACATCTTCTGGCAGATATGGACATCGCACTTACTCTTGATGCCAGAGTGCAAATATCCCTCTGTGCATCTCGCATATATAGAAATGCATCCTTTAAATGCTCTATAGTCAATAAAATACTGTCCCTATCCAGGGTATCAATATTTTCAGTCAGGGAATCCGACCAAGCCACCCCAGCGCTGCACATCCAGGCTGAGGCGATCGCTGGTCGCAGTATAACACCAGTATGTGTGTATATACTTTTTAGGATATTTTCCAGCCTCCTATCAGCTGGCTCCTTGAGGGCGGCCGTATCTGGAGACGGTAACGCCACTTGTTTTGATAAGCGTGTGAGCGCCTTATCCACCCTAAGGGGTGTTTCCCAACGCGCCCTAACTTCTGGCGGGAAAGGGTATAACGCCAATAATTTTCTATCGGGGGAAACCCACGCATCATCACACACTTCATTTAATTTATCTGATTCAGGAAAAACTACAGGTAGTTTTTTCACACCCCACATAATACCCTTTTTTGTGGTACTTGTAGTATCAGAAATATGTAACACCTCCTTCATTGCCCTTAACATGTAACGTGTGGCCCTAATGGAAAATACGTTTGTTTCTTCACCGTCGACACTGGAGTCAGTGTCCGTGTCTGTGTCGACCGACTGAGGTAAGTGGGCGTTTTAAAGCCCCTGACGGTGTTTGAGACGCCTGGACAGGTACTAATTGGTTTGCCGGCCGTCTCATGTCGTCAACCGACCTTGCAGCGTGTTGACATTATCACGTAATTCCCTAAATAAGCCATCCATTCCGGTGTCGACTCCCTAGAGAGTGACATCACCATTACAGGCAATTGCTCCGCCTCCTCACCAACATCGTCCTCATACATGTCGACACACACGTACCGACACACAGCACACACACACAGGGAATGCTCTGATAGAGGACAGGACCCCACTAGCCCTTTGGGGAGACAGAGGGAGAGTTTGCCAGCACACACCAAAACGCTATAATTATACAGGGACAACCTTATATAAGTGTTTTCCCTTATAGCATCTTAATATATAATAATATCGCCAAATAAGTGCCCCCCCTCTCTGTTTTAACCCTGTTTCTGTAGTGCAGTGCAGGGGAGAGTCTGGGAGCCTTCCTAGCAGCGGAGCTGTGTAGGAAAATGGCGCTGTGTGCTGAGGAGAATAGGCCCCGCCCCCTTTTCGGCGGGCTTCTTCTCCCGTTTTTCTGACAACCTGGCAGGGGTTAAATACATCCATATAGCCCCAGGGGCTATATGTGATGTATTTTTAGCCAGCATAGGTACTTTCATTGCTGCCCAGGGCGCCCCCCCCAGCGCCCTGCACCCTCAGTGACCGTTGGTGTGAAGTGTGCTGAGAGCAATGGCGCACAGCTGCCGTGCTGTGCGCTACCTTAAGAAGACTGGGAAGTCTTCAGCCGCCGATTTCTGGACCTCTTCTCTCTTCAGCATCTGCAAGGGGGTCGGCGGCGCGGCTCCGGTGACCCATCCAGGCTGTACCTGTGATCGTCCCTCTGGAGCTAGTGTCCAGTAGCCTAAGAAGCCAATCCATCCTGCACGCAGGTGAGTTCACTTCTTCTCCCCTAAGTCCCTCGTTGCAGTGAGCCTGTTGCCAGCAGGACTCACTGAAAATAAAAAACCTAACAAAACTTTTACTCTAAGCAGCTCTTTAGGAGAGCCACCTAGATTGCACCCTTCTCGGCCGGGCACAAAAACCTAACTGAGGCTTGGAGGAGGGTCATAGGGGGAGGAGCCAGTGCACACCACCTGATCCTAAAGCTTTTACTTTTGTGCCCTGTCTCCTGCGGAGCCGCTATTCCCCATGGTCCTGACGGAGTCCCCAGCATCCACTTAGGACGTCAGAGAAATATATGACTAGAACCAAAAATGCCTAGAAACAATAGTTTTTAAAACATGTGTTCTCTATACTGATTCCTGTGCACATAACGTTACCATCCCATTTCTCAGCTCCCATGCCCCTCCAAACTACTTGAGAGATTTGCCTTCACTCGCCTCACACACTTTCTTAACTCACACAATTTACTGGACCCACTACAGTCAGGATTTCATGCTCAACACTCCACAGAGACAGCACTGACTAAGGTAGTGAATGATTTGGTCACTGCTAAATCTAAAAGCCATTACTACTTATTCTCCTTGATCTCTCTGATGCTTTTGACACTGTTGACCACTCTCTTCTCATACAAACACTACAATCCCTAGGTCTTCAGGACACATCCCTTTCTTGGTTCTCATCCTACTTATCTAATCGTTTCTTCAGTATTAATTTCTCTGATTCCACCTCCTCTTCGCTACCTCTCTCAGCTGGAGTACCGCAAGGCTCAGTCTTATATCCTCTGCTTTTCTAAATCTATACCTCATCCCTTGGCAAACTAATCAGCTCTTTCGGATTTCAGCATCATCTGTATATGGATGATACCCAAATCTACCTATCTTCTGCAGATTTGTCACCATCTGTATTGGGCCGTGTCGCTGAATGCGTTTCTGCCATTTCATCTTAATATTTCCAAAACAGAATTATATTTCCACAGGCCAATAGTAGTTACCAACCTGATATCTCTATCACTGTTGATAATCATCCCTACCCCATAAGCTCGCTGCCTAGGTGTCATTCTTGACTCTGAACTGTCCTTTGTTCCCCACATTCAATCTGTCTCAAAATCATATTACATACATATAAGAAACATATGCAAAATACGACCATATCTTATACTAGACAGAGCAAAAACTCTAATCCATGCTCTCATTATCTCCCGCATTGATTATTGTAATAGTCTCCTGACTGGTCTTCCTAAACATAGGCTCTCACCACTACAATCCATTCTGAATGCAGCTGCAAGGCTAATCTTCCTCGCTAGTCGTTCAGAGTCAGCAGATCCGCTTTGTCAGTCCCTCCATTGGTTACCGGTACCAACATCTACACTCATCTCAAACCTCTCCGCTCTGCACAAGATCTGCGTCTCTCATCCACACATATTACTTGTTCCCACTCAAAATTACAGGACTTTATCCAGGCTTCACACACTCTGTGGAATGCCCTCCCATGCACAATAAGACTCACAGCTAGTCTCCAAACCTTTAAACGTTCCCTGAAAACTCACCTCTTCAGACAAGCCTATCAAATTCTAGACCCACCCACATAACCTTCAATGCTTCCCTATCTAATTACATCCTCTCTGTACTGAACACATAACCTCACATATTTAGTCTTTCTTTACTCTCACTCCCTCCTGACCCTTGGCCAACATTGCTGAGTGATCATATCATACAACCCATTAAGAACCTAGCAATCTGGTAGACCATTATTCAATAGGTAGCATCTATCCTTGTGTATCAATGCCTATTTCCCTATAGATTGTAAGCTTGCGAGCAGGGCCCTCCTACCTCTATGTCTATCTTTTTTTGCCCAGTTTGTTCTATTACTGTTGTTCTAATTGTAAAGTGCAACAGAATATGCTGCGCTATATAAGAAACTGTTAATAAATAACATGTCACCACATACATACTGTAGTCTATCTTAAATTCTTGTACCCTCCAATCCTCACACTCCTGCCCTTAGCTCCCCCTTACACTGGTTCACTCCCTTCCCCATGTCTTGAGTTAGGCTCCCCCCTTCCCTTTAGAGACTGTAAGCTCCATGAGCAAGGCCCTCATTCCTCCTGTGCTCATTATCTAATTCTCTTACACACCAGCTACACTCTACACCTCTTCCTTGGCCTCTCTGCCCCCAGACACCCCTACTTTGTTGTTTTGGTTTCTTCAGATGACCTAGATCCATTTTCTGCTCCCACACTACAGGTGTCATATTATAAATGAGTATTACAATTAAACCCCTTGCATCAGTGCCCGTATTGAGAGTTGTTGTGCTATTTGTTACTTGTTTACTGTATTGTACTGTTCTCTGTACTGTTTAACCCTTTACTGACTTATTTGTCCTATGTATGGTGCTGCAGACCACTTGTGATGCCCTATAAAGTTTACTAATAACAAATAACAACATAACATATTCGAGTCTAGTAGAAGCTGAAGAACTGAGTCCTATAGACTTGCATATTCTTGACATTGGACAAGCTACAAGGTGCCTGCAATGCATGACCACTACACGCATTGTCACATTTATTGTGTTGTAGTGAAACAGTACACACTATTACAACACAATCATATCTTTTCTTTACAAATCTATATCTAAAAACCTTTGTATTCCTTCAAAATAATTAAAATAAATATTATACAGTATGTATAATAGACATACGAGTTTAAATATGCTTTACAAATTACAGTAGTGGTGACCCAATGACTGCGCTGGAAGTGGAGTACATATTAAGGCATAGGTCTGCAAACTCGGTCCTCATTACCCCACACAGTGCATGTTTTGCAGGTCTCCTCACAGAATCACAAATGAAATAATTAACTCCACCTGTGGACCTTTTAAAATGTGTCTGTGAGTAATTAATACACCTGTGCACCTGCTGGGTTACCTGCAAAACATGCACTGTGTGGGCTCCCGAGGACCGAGTTTTCAGACCTATGTATTAAGGGGTAAATGTATTAATCAAAGCTTTTCAAAGATTCTTTGGTGGATTCAGCTGGAGTTTTTAAAGGAGCAATGATGCAAAATATGCCTGCTTCAGTAGTTATTGCCCTTTTAAATCCAGTGCTCGCCCTTTTTTTTTTTTTTTTAAATCCAGTGCTTGAAATGCCAAAGACACTGCTTAGTAAATTTACCCCTAAGTGGTATTCAAAGGTTGTCGTTAAGGATTACACATGTCTAACAGCACAAATGTTGACGAGTATAGTGGCTGTCAGTCAATAAATATGGAAAAACTCTCTGAAATGAGGATATGCAGAATAAGTACGTTTTCAACTTGCAAAATAAGCAATCGAAATATAAGCTCAGAACGCAAACTTAGTGTTTACCAATTAAATCTGCTTGCACGCCATGTAAAAGGTAAATGAGGAACATCTCTGTTCTCCACTTACATGTTAATGAGTAGAGAAATGCAAAGTGCACTTCTCTCCTGATTAGCTGCCAGCTGGTGTGTGAGCAAGATAAACTTTGTAGCCTTCCTGCTGTAACAGTGCAAGTCAGACACATTGTAAAATGAAATCTTAGCAGGTAATCTCTAGGGGCTATAATCTTCACCCAATACATTCTGTCTAAATCGGTTCCTACAGCGCATCCAATAAAAAAACATAAACTATGCCAGACCATTTCAAGTAGGTAAACACCTGAGAGGTTTGCTAGTCAATGCTAGGTACTGAATAATTCTAGGAGCTTAAAAATGATCCAGAGAGGGGCCGATTTTAAGCGTACACACTACACAACTATTAAGATGAGAAGAGGCACGTCATTGCGGATTTAAATACAAATGCCTACAAAGGTGACATTTTTACCTGAACTATCAGCAGTAATCAGATCCTACGGATGTTGTCCAGCACTCCTTATGAGACCCGATAACCCTGGTTTTGGGCGGACCATCGGCAACAGGTGCACTGCACACGCAGACAGTTGTGGTGAAAAGGTCAGAAATTGGCTTTTCAGCTTGATTGTTGTGTAGTATGTACCCAGAATATGTCTCATAATCAGGCTCTCCTTTGAGAGCCTCATCAGGCCCAGAAGTTTTACAATCCCGTAAAAGAAAAGGTTTTCCCCATTACCTTTCTACACCGTAGTCCATCCTTCCCTATCCTGATAGTGTAATACATGGAACACAGAGCCAAAGGCTGCCTTGTGTATGACTCGGCTAATATCCCATAGATCTTGCATATATAGTATATAGGTCAAAGATAACGTTCACATAAAATAAACCCTATGAATGAGGTAACACACTAGTCTCCAAGATGCCTTATGGGAAAATTATTGTAATTAAACATTATTCTTTTGAAACATGGAGGGTAAATGTGGTGAGGATTACGGTCCAAAACTGGAGAGTTTTCTTTTTCTTTTGAGAATTTTAGTTAGGTCTTAAAAAAGTAGGATTTTGGTACTTACCAGGTAAATCCTTTTCTGTGAATCCATAGGGGGCACTGGAGTACTCCATACTCCCAGAGTACCGCAGTGTTTTTTACTGAGCCGAACAGGAGCGATAGAGAGGTTGACAATGGAGAATTACCTATAGCATCACAGACAACCATAAAGTTGACACATAACTTAACTGACAACGATGACACCATAACCGATAGAACTAGAAAATTTGAACCAGTCGGTGAATATGTGTTACCATAAGATCCCCTGAGCTTACTACAAACCAGGTAAAACTGCTCTGGGTGGGCGTCCAGTGCCCCCTATGGATTCAAAGAAAAGGATTTACCTGGTAAGTACCAAAATCCTACTTTCTTTTTAATCCACTAGGGGTCACTGGAGTACTCATGGGACGTACCAAAGCTTCCCCCGTGGGCGGGAGAGCTGTTTGACACCTGTAACACTAGGCGGCCAAAGCTAGATGCTGATGCCGCAAAACGTATCAAACTTGTAAAAGCGCACAAACGTGTGCACTGAAGACCATGTAGCCGCACGGCAAAGCTGCGTCGTAGAAGCTCCACGACCAGCTGCCCATGAAGTTCCCACAGAATGTGTGGAATGAGCTGTTACTGATGTATGCGGCTGTAACCTAGCATTAAGGTAAGCCTGACGTATAGTCAGTTTTATCCATCTGGATAAGGACTGCTTAGAAACTGGCCAACCCATCTTGGCAGCATCATAGAAAACAAACAACGTATCCGTCTTACGAACTGTAGACGTTCGGGATACATAAACGCGTAATGCGCGTACCACATCCAGAGTTCCCGAATGTGCTGTTAACACAGGAACTACTATTGGTTGATTGATGTGAAAAGATGACACTACCTTTGGTAAGAAAGCGGGATTCGTCCGAAGTTCCGCTCTGTCATCATGAAACACCAAATACGGTGGCTTGCATGACAAGGAACCCAAATCTGAAACACGCCTTGCCGAAGCTAAGGCTAGAAGAAAAATTGTTTTCCAAGTGAGAAACTTAATATCCACTTGCTGTAAGGGTTCAAAATATGAAGATTGTAAGAAATCTAAAACCAGATTCAAGTCCTATGGCGCTGTAGGTGGAATGAATGGAGGCTGTACTCTGAGGACACCTTGTAGAAAAGTGTGTACCGACGGCAATAGAGCCAATCGTCTTTGAAAATAAATTGACAACGCAGATACCTGCACCTTTAGTGTAGATAAACGCAGTCCTCCATCTAACCCCGTCTGTAGAAATAACAAAAGACGGGATAACTTGAAAGATGATGTCGGAAACTTCCGAGCTTCACACCAACCTATATAGGCACGCCAAATTCTGTAATAATGAGCTGCCGTAACCGGCTTCCTAGCTCGTAACATGGTTGGTATAACCGATAGTGTAATGCCCTCTCTTCTTAAGAGGGTGGTCTCAACAGCCACCCCGTCAAACGCAGCCGCGCTAAATCGGGGTAAAAGAACGGACCCTGTTGTAACAGGTCTGGACGTAGTAGGAGCGGCCAAGGATCGTCTGCGAGTAGTCCGTGGTGATCCGAGAACCAAGCTCTCCGAGACCAATGAGGCACCACTAGTATGACTGTGACGGACTCTCTTTTGATCCGTTTTAGCAACCGAGAGAGCAGCCGAAACGGTGGAAACAGATACACGAGGCTGTACGGCCACGCGTTTGTGAGAGCATCCACCGCCACTGCCCTTGGATCTCTCGTTCTGGACACATACTGGGGCGTTTGGTAATTGTGGCGAGATGCCATCAGGTCCACCTGAGGGTAACCCCACCTGTGGACCAACATTTGAAACACCTCTGGATTTAATGCCCATTCTCCTGGATGAAAATCCCGACGTCTGAGATAATCCGCCTCCCAGTTGTCCACTCCCGGAATGAACCCTGCCGACAATATCACCTGGTGGTATTCTGGCCAATTGAGGATTCGAGCTACTTCCCGCATTGCCATTCGGCTTCTCGTTCCTCCTTGGTTGTTGATGTATGCGACTGCCGTCGCGTTGTCTGACTGCACTTGGACAGTCTGAGAGGGAAGCATGTGTACTGCTTGTCGTAGTGCATTGTAAATTGCGCGGAGTTCCAGGACATTTATAGACAGCAATCTGTCGTGATCCGCCCAGAGACCCTGTCGCTGACAATTTTGAACTACAGCTCCCCAACCTCTGAGACTCACGTTCGCCGTTAGAATTATTCAATTCCAGCAGCCGCCTGTGGTTAAATTGTGTACCTTGAGCCCCAGAGTAGAGACACCCTCGCCCTTGCCGACAACCTCACCCTTTGGGGAATCTGCAGATGCGAGGCCGACCACTGTGCGAGCACATGCTGTTGAAATGGACGCGAATGAAATCTTCCGAACTGAAGCGCTTCGAAAGCCACCACCATTGTTCCTAATAGGCGAATACACAAATGTACCGAGAGTGTGCGTGGCTTGAGCACTAATTGTACCAGATGCGAATAATCTGTACTTTCTGTTGTAGTAGGTAAATTCTTTGATTTACCGTATCGAGAATCATACCTAGGAATTGAAGTCGTTGAGACGGAATTAGATGCGATTTCTTGAAGTTGACACTCCAACCGTGGTGTACGTTAGCAGTGCAAGTTGGAGGAGCATCTGTTGAGACGGAGCTTTTATGATAAACAGGAAAAAAATGTGTACAGGTGGCGCTTCAGTTCAAAGGTGCTGCAATCCCCCAGCCGGGAAGGTCATCAATTTCCCAAAAAGTTCAGTCTTAGTTCTATGGTTTTGCTGAGGTGCGCTCCCTGGGTTACTACGGATGGTGTCTCTTTGTTCAGATAGGGAAATTTTCATCTACAGATGGCTTATCGGCAGTACTTCCTTGTTCCAATGTTATATGATATCCTCAAAAAAGAATTGGTATATAGTGAAGTACCGTAGGGATCAAATGGGTTCACAAAAATTTCAATCACATATATAATGTAATAGACAGCAAAAAATATTTTTCAATCCACCTGAATACGGTGGACCTACGTACCAGACTTAGTGGGGTGTCAATAGTGCCCACCCGATCACGCATGTAATATCACTTCCTTTATCCTTGCAAACTCCGATAGCAATGCTTTTCTAACGCTCCTTCACCTCTCCGTCCAGAGATAATGTGTCCGGAAATAGGAGGAAATAGCAATATATAGTGAAGTACTGCTTATTGTGAAGTGCAAAATTGATTTATTTATAAAGTGCAAAAGTAACATGAAACACTGGACATCTGAATCACAAAGTGCAAATTCACAAAAGATAAAAAACTGTAATCCACCACAGATTGGTGGACCCACGTACCAGAGGTTGTGGGGTGTCACAGTGGCCCACCCGAAAGTGCTTGCAGTATTGCTCCCCGGGGTATGTAGCAACAATCAGCGTGTTCCCTCTGGTTTCTGCAGGTACCTCCAATCAGTCACCAACGCGTTTCTGCCCTCTAGGAACCTTTGTCAAGGAGCTTTTATGAGCAGATCGTCTAAGTACGGAACGATTGTCACTGCCAGGGATCTGAGATGAGCTATCATCACAGACATCACTTTGGTGAATACCCGAGGCGCTGGCGAGAGGCCAAACGGTAGAGCCTGTTAATGGTTGTGGCGTATTGCAAAACGCAAGAACCTCTGATGAGGTGACCAAATCGGAATGTGTAAGTACGCATCCTTGAGATCAAGCGCAATCATGCAATCTTGTGGCTCCAAATCTGCAATTACTGACCGCAGAAATTCCATCTGCAATCTGTAGTAAGTGACTTACGGATTGAGAATGTGACGGAGCCCTCCGGCTTCGGTACCACAAACAGACGGGAATAATAACCCTGACCTTGTTGGTGTACCAGGGCTGGAATTAAAAACTGCTGAATCCAGCAGAGACTGAATGGCAAACTGCCAAAACGCCTTCTTGTCGTCCGACAGAGGCAGTCCTGTCTTGAAAAAGCGCAGTGGCGGGAGACAGCTTTCTTTTAACACTAAATAGCGGATACATCCATCAGTGGATGTCTGGAATCCCGGCAAATGTAACGTCTGAAGGCGCGCTCCCACAGTTGGAAATCCGAGATGGCCTGGGAGCCCGTCAAGCCACTGGCTTGTTGGTGACTTTAGCGCCCTGGCGTTACAAGGCGTGGCTGTGTCTCTACCACAGCCTTGAAAGGACTGAAGTCTAAAGGCTTTGAATGCCGGACCAGAGTATTTCCGTCTTGGTACCGGTGGAGGCAATGGCAGGAAACTAGACTTTCTCTCCCCCCCCGCCTTGGCCTGAGAAATGCATTTGTCCAATTTAGGACCAAACAACTTCTGGCCACCGTTCTTTTGACCTCTGACTCCGCTTGCCAAGAACGCAGCCAGAGTACTTGTCGTGCTGTAACTAGCGACGATGAAAAGCGAGAAGCGAGCTAACAGCCGGCAGCAGAAGCTGTACATAGATACTCAGCAGCTTCTCAGATTTGATTAACGATAAGTATAACGTGATCGTCATTGTTCCCATACAAAGAGCGCCTTAGTGACCCAAATCTATCTTACGTCTGAAGGGTCTTTATAAGGTTTGACACAGACGAATCCACCAATGGCGGATTCTCCAATGTAGATGTCACTGTGTGGAAACTGGTAAGTAGAAGGTATAGAACCGGTTATTCGGTTATTTTGTGTTTCTACTAACATCTTATTAAGATATCCTAAATAAGAACCCCATTGGAGATTTCTGTCGTTTTGTTAGAGGCTCCTTAGTCTCTGTAAACTTCAGAGACTGGCGCACTGGTCATTATCAATGTCTGCCAAAGTGAAGTTGGACCTTTGCAACGCCTGAGACTCCTCCGTTAGATTTGGCGGACTCATCCGAGACTCCGATCTTGCCGCTCGTGTCGAGCGGCGGCCAATTCTAATTGCAACCCAGCCATTACATTTGCGTAACATAGGAATAAAACCGGGTTCCGGAGTGGAAACCTACAAAACATACTGAACATGTGGTAGATTCATGTACAGACATTACACTAAAACTTCTTTTTATTTATTTTTTTAGTCTTTGCTGGTGCCGTACTCATTATGCAGACGGACAACACAATAAACAAAGACAGACACTTGCACGACTCAGTAAAATTGTTACTAAGGTGTGTAATAATATATATATATGGCCGCAGTGCAGTGCACGTGGCCAGTACTATATGAAACCTGATAGGAAATTACCCCTTACACCCCTGCGCCTCCGGTGGAGTAGAGATGTAGTATAGGAACGTTCTGGAATCATAGGAAGACACAGGAAACATGTTAAAAAAGGCCCACATTCCATGCTTACAGTTAGAATCACAGGGCAGGTTACAATACATGACTCTATAACCTGTACCTGACATTGCCTTTAATATAGGCTTAACAGCCTATTAATATAACCCATGCAGCATATTATAACCCATGCAGCATAATATAACCCATGCAGCATAATATACCCCATGCAGCACACTATACCCCATGCAGCATAGTATTATGTAATATGGCAGGCAGCCATGCAGCCTATGCTTTTCCCTCCTTGCAGCTGCGCTGCCTGTGTGCAGACCTCTCCCCCCTCCCCCTGTGCTCCGTGTAGCGCTATGTCTCTGCGGGGAGCGGTAGCCGGACCTGTCCGGAGTAAGTGCAGGGAGGCGGGGAGCGCGCTATAAGGAGAGCGGCCGTGATGGAAGTGTGGCCGGCGGGTGTGCACGGAGTGCGGCGGGCCGGAGCGGCTCTTGGCGGCGGGGCTGTGCTGCGGCGGGCGCTGAGCTCCCGGACAGCGTGGACGGAGCGGCTGGGGCGGGCGGCCGGGATTAGCGGTGGGTGCGGGAGGCGGTTACAACACAGACCCCACACAGCGGGGCGGCAGCGTGCGCTGACCGCCCCGTCCCCCCAGCATACCTTGTCTCCTGTAGGGAGGGCTGCGACGGGGCTTCTATCTGTAAGCTCCGTCCAGCTCTTGCAGCAGTCAGTGAGTGAGCTGCGTGTGGCTGTGAGGGTGCTCTTTGTGAGGACCGACACGCCATGCGCTGCTTCGTGCAGCGGCACCATCCCGGACCCATGTTTTTAGTAGAAACTGGGAAGGGATGTGTCTTAAGTTGTAAAAATAAAAATAAAATATTCACTAAGTGTGGTAGCCCCCACACCAGCCCTGTTGCTCCGACGAGCACAGAAAAAACACTGAGGTACTCTGGGAGTATGGAGTACTCCAGTGACCCCTAGTGGATGAAAAAGAAACAGTGATTCTTTGGATTTCTTACACTGCGATTGTATTGGTTAAATATTATCTGAATAGGGCACCAAGGCCATCTTAACAGCATTTTAAGCCTTGGGCAAAGCAATGCACTGGGACCCCTACCCACTCATGGGAATAAATGTAAAAAAATCATAGCATGCACCTCCTGACTTCCCACGCTGTCTCTCCACATGCTTCCATACATTGAATGGCTGTAAGCACTCTGGTGGATGGCTGGAACTATCCACCAATCGATCAGCATGCTCACAGCCATTCACAGTCTCACTGGAGACTCGGAAGCAGGTAGAGAATAATGCACTCTGATTTGTGGATAGCTTCAGCCGGGAACCAATCAGTATGCTGAAAGCTATTCACTTTCTGGCTGCAATTTGGGAGGCAGAGAATGCTGCTGGGCCATTCTGAATTCACAATCAGAGTGGCAATGCAGCATTCTCTACCCGTCTCCCAAGAAGCACCAGAGGCAACAGTCCTTGCTCAAAAGCCCCTAGAATCATGGGCCTCTGGGCAGCTGCCCAGTGAGCCCATACGTTAAGATGGTCCTGTAGGACACCAAGACATGAGCTTGTAACTGCTGTGGGATAATTCAAATAAGGGATATTAAATTGGCGTATCGAATTGGCGTTATGTGCACATAACTAGTAATAAAAAGAGAATTAGGCTACACACACTCACATTTGAGAGCCCCATCTGGCCTAGAAGTTTTACAACTCTATAAAAGAAAATGTTTTCCCCATTCCTTTTCGATACCATAGCCCATGCTCCCCCATCCTGATATGGGATGCGGTCAACATTCCGCCGGACGGAATCCCGGCGGTCGAAATACCGACGCCGGAATCCCAACTGGCACAATCCCGACATATTCTCCCTCCGTGGGTGTCCACGACACCCATAGAGGGAGAATAAATTAGTGTGCCGAGTGTAGCGAGGCACCGTGCCCGCAAGGGGCTGCGTTCCGCTCACCACCCCTGTCGGGATTGTGTGGTTGGGATTCCGGCGTCGGTATTTTCGACTGCCGGGATCCTGTCCAGCGGGATTTAGTACTGATCCCCCTGATATGCATTCTTTTCATGTTTGGTTTGATGTTTTGCTTGCACCTCTATGAGTTGAGAGCAAAAACAAGCACGCTTTTTCTCGTGGATAACTTAAATAGTATTTGTTCTGAAAATTGCAGATAACTGAAACACTCCCTTAGACGTTTTTATTTCTAAGGTTATCATTTACAGAACACCTCTATGTGAAGGCTTCCCATATTAGATATAAGTGCCAACACTTCTACTTGCTATCTACTGACTATATGACATTGTTGTAACCTTTACTGCAGTCAGCCAGAAGCCACACCCTAAACAGTAATTGCTCTGGATACATACAGTAATGACAGTAATGCTACAAATAGAATTATAATAGTTCTTATTACAACAAGGTTAAAAAGTTTTAGCATCCATAAATAATTCCTCTTAAGCACAAAAAAAAAAGAGAAAAAAAGAAAGCAAAGTGGATTTTAGAATATGGTTAATAAATAGTGGCCTCTTGTGGACAGGATTGGAAGTGCTGGAAAATGCAGTGAATGTTATCTGTATGCTAGTCATGCAGAGTCAAATGGATGAGCGAGCGGAAGGAGATGAGTCAATGGCTCAGGCCGTGCGTTTGAATGCTAAGTGCTGCAGAGGCGTCACACTGCAACAGCCCATTCCTTCTGATGGCATTAACATTCTTGTCCGGATGTATCAACACTTAGTGCAGCTGTCACCAGGGGATTGGGTAATTGCGGAGCACATTAAGACGCGGTATGCGGAGAGGACTGGACCAGCCATCTAATTGTGAATATGTGATACCCTGCCGTTAACACAAGACAGATCGGAGCAAGGGTTAAATGCAGCTACATTATGGAAAGGTGTCTAGAAATCCATCAAATTCCTGAATGGGAAATGCCACCATTTCCTTTTAATGGAGAAATGATGGATAACAAACACAGCTTTTCAGCCTGTGGGTTTTTCATAAGGATCACTGGGTGTTATGAGCTGGAAGTATTCTGTCTTTCAATTTGATTATGTTAATAATGTTAATGTGAAACATATGGAACCCTGATTCCGCTATCTGGAACATAAGGCCACACAGTTCTTGTTAAATCTTCAAAGATGAAAAAGCCAAGTAAACTTATATTACTGTCAAATTACACTGTAAGGAATTGCTACAATTTTGTCTCCTCAGTTATAGCCACCGCTGACAGCAATAGTTGAAAATCAATAACTTTTACTCAAAGCTCTTCACAACACTGTCACACCTTAAATAAAGCCTAAATATGCCACAAATAACCATTCTGCTCTGTATGGGGCTCTCTGAGCAGGATAGCATTCTAGTGGGCCACCAATTTTACTAATCTATAGTACATGAGTCACAAATATTAACCTTTTGTTGTTTACCGCACCCCCCACTAGTGCGTATCTGCAAACTTACATTTTTAACCATTTAACAGCTGAATACACAGCCAAGCTGCAAATCCTCCAATATGCATTACATGTTGTGGGTGTCCTTTTTTTATTTTATTTTTTTACTGTTAGAGATTTTTTTCCTTTTTTTTTTTAAAGTAATTTCCACAGTTTCCTTCTGGAAATAATGAATACTGCTTATTAGTGTATGCCAGCTACTTCACTCTGAAATATTCACTTATATATGTCAAACGTAGGCAAGAAAATTATTTCTGGAGTACCTGTTCTGAGTTGTGCATAAGCATTTTGGACAACAAATTCAATCGCATCTCCTACACCTAGCATGGGTTATGGGAAAGTGCAGAGATCAGCGAAAACATGTTTTCTCACAGACATAGGAAGTGGGGTGGTAAGATAACAGACACATACAACTCAGAATAAGTGCATATAATTACATTCCGTTCCCAGCAGCCATCCATATGCCTTTTCAGGCCCACAGTATCTGGGGAAATGCAATGTAATTCTGGACAGGAAAGCTGTGGTGTTTCACTGGCTTTTACCTACTTTCACTGGCTTTTACCTACTGTATGTAGCTCCCTTTCCTGGCCAATTTCAAAAATGTGTTAATGGCTCACTCCCATCATATGAAAAGTGAATAGACCTGCATTGTTGCTGCTCTGACAAATGTCTTATTACAGTATATGGAAAATCTGCTTGATCCCATCCCTTATGTTTTCATGGAACTTTCACTAGATTAGATACTGAAGGTTACCACCTGGTTTCCTTGACTCCTCCCTAGCAGCCTACACAATGGTGTTACTTTACTTCTCCAGAGTAAAGAAAGGAAACACTTCTGGAGGTTTTATAGAACCACGCTTCCCTTATTCCATGTATAGTCTAGTTCTCTACAAATTGCAAGATATCGTTTATTAGTAGTAAGTGAAGTTATGGATGACAGTATGCTACGACAAAGGAGTCAAGGAATCAGATTAGCAGGTAAACTCCAAATTCCTCTTCCACTTCCATGGCAGCATACACAAAAAGGCTATGCCAAAGCAGAACTTCGTTTATAATGGGCCCCTTACAGATTTCAACTAAAGCTTAACAATATTAATAAGCCTGTATTTTACATCATTGTTTCATATAACGGCAAAAAAAAAAACAACACCCTTTTTCTAACAAACTAGAATATATATATATATATATATATATATATATATATATATATATATATATATATACACATATATACACATATATACACACACACACCACACCACACACAACACAGAAAATATCCTTATCTTGCGCCCAAAGGGAAAAGCAGCACCACAGGAGAGATCTCCGTTGCCAAATCTCAAATTTACATAAAACAGAAAAAAACAATTCCTGAGTGTGCTATAATTATTGTATAGATTAAACGGAAGTCCTTCCAAATGGATATATCTTATACTGTAGAAGATGAGGTTTTCTGGGTTCCTGCAGTGGATAACCCCTCAGCAAAAAGTCACCCAAACAAACGGCCAATTAGAATAAAATTATTTAATGACAAAATAGCAACATATTCATAAAAAGCCTTATACAAAAGGTCTTACAGAATATTGTACATAGAGATCTTTAATAATTCCATAAATATCCAGTATGCACACAGATTGTGTTTCTGCACGCACTACAGAAAGATCAACAGGGTATGGACGCAGATTGGGTCTCTGCACTAGATACAAGATCAGCAGTATGTGGACGTAGACTGGGTCTCTGCACTAGATACAAGATCAATATAGTATGTGGACGCAGATTGGGTCTCTGCACTAGATACAATAAGAGCAGTGGCATGTGAACGCAGATTGGGTCTCTACACTAGCTAAATGAACGATATAATGCAGACGCAGATTGGGTCTCTGCACTAGATACAAGATCAGTAGCATGCAGACGTAGATTGGGTCTCTGCACTAGATACAAGATCAGTAGTATGCGGATGCAGATTGGGTCTCTGAACTAGATAACAAGATCATTAGTATGCGGACACAGATTGGGTCTCTGCACTAGATACGACATCGGTGTAATGCGGACGCAGATTGGGTCTCTGCGTAAAGGGGGGTACTCACGGGAGAGATGTGTGCTGAGCGATCTTAACACAGACCGCTCAGCACACATCTCTCACCCCGCTCAGCACAGCGCGATGTGCTGAGCGAGGGGGAAAGCCGACGGGGGGGCCGCTCACTTCACACAACGGTGAAGTGAGCGACCCGCTAGATTGAGCCTGCATGCAGCTCAATCTAGCATCGGCGATAGCGATGCGCGGGGCCGCGCATCGCTATCGCTGGAGGGCATACACACGGCAGATCCGTGCTTAAAATCTAAGCAATCTAGCAAGATTGCTTAGATTTTAAGTACGGATCTCTCCGTGTGTACCCCCCTTAAGATACAAGATCAGTGTAATGCAGATGCAGATTGGGCCTCTGCACTAGATACAACTAGATCAGTAGAATGTGGATGCAGATTGGGTCTCTGCACTAGATACTGTCATAGCTCTAGTAGGATTTGTACTTACTGGCACATCAACTATCTTGAATATACACTTCCTCAATGCAGGATATTATGCATTTTGCAATTTGAGGCTTTTTCACTTTACTATTTGTCATTTAGTAAAACAAATAGTAACTTTTTCTATATAGTTTTGTGCTAGATAAATCAGTCGTGTGAGCTGTATACAAATTGAAACAATGGAACAATTCCTCCCTATTGGGTGTTTGGTTTAGGGTATAATGAGGGAGGGTTGCCCACAATCTTTTTCGAAGAACAAGAATTACTTGTAATATCAGTTGCCTTTTTATCCTTAGAAAAGCTTTTCCCATGTACATGTTCAAACATAGCCATAGTAAATCTAACTTCTGAGTTGGACATGAACAAATTTTCTTTTCATTTCATTTGTGATCCAACAATTCCCTCAAACATTGCAGAAAACAGGCTGTGAACTGAGCTGAAGTCACCTCCGGCATTGTTATTATTAGACTAGGACCAAAGATTAACCCCACTTTCCTCAACTTTGCCACGAGCAAAGTTTCAACCTTTGTGAAGGTCCTTCATGATTTTGGTAATCCAAAAGGGAGATATATTGTATGCATTGAAATGCTGTAAAAATAAGAATTTACTTACCGATAATTCTATTTCTCATAGTCCGTAGTGGATGCTGGGGACTCCGAAAGGACCATGGGGAATAGCGGCTCCGCAGGAGACTGGGCACAAAAGTAAAAGCTTTAAGACTACCTGGTGTGCACTGGCTCCTCCCCCTATGACCCTCCTCCAAGCCTCAGTTAGGATACTGTGCCCGGACGAGCGTACACAATAAGGAAGGATTTTGAATCCCGGGTAAGACTCATACCAGCCACACCAATCACACCGTACAACTTGTGATCTGAACCCAGTTAACAGCATGATAACAGAGGAGCCTCTGAAAAGATGGCTCACAACAATAATAACCCGATTTATTGTAACAATAACTATGTACAAGTATTGCAGACAATCCGCACTTGGGATGGGCGCCCAGCATCCACTACGGACTATGAGAAATAGAATTATCGGTAAGTAAATTCTTATTTTCTCTGACGTCCTAGTGGATGCTGGGGACTCCGAAAGGACCATGGGGATTATACCAAAGCTCCCAAACGGGCGGGAGAGTGCAGATGACTCTGCAGCACCGAATGAGAGAACTCCAGGTCCTCCTCAGCCAGGGTATCAAATTTGTAGAATTTAGCAAACGTGTTTGCCCCTGACCAAGTAGCTGCTCGGCAAAGTTGTAAAGCCGAGACCCCTCGGGTAGCCGCCCAAGATGAGCCCACTTTCCGTGTGGAATGGGCTTTTACAGATTTTGGCTGTGGCAGGCCTGCCACAGAATGTGCAAGCTGAATTGTACTACAAATCCAACGAGCAATAGTCTGCTTAGAAGCAGGAGCACCCAGCTTGTTGGGTGCATACAGGATAAACAGCGAGTCAGATTTTCTGACTCCAGTCGTCCTGGAAACATATATTTTCAGGGCCCTGACTACGTCCAGCAACTTGGAATCCTCCAAGTCCCTAGTAGCCGCAGGCACCACAATAGGCTGGTTTAAGTGAAATGCTGAAACCACCTTAGGGAGAAATTGAGGACGAGTCCTCAATTCTGCCCTGTCCGTATGAAAAATTAGGTAAGGGCTTTTATAGGATAAAGCTGCCAATTCTGAGACACGCCTGGCTGAGGCCAGGGCTAACAGCATTACCACTTTCCATGTGAGATATTTTAAGTCCACAGTGGTGAGTGGTTCAAACCAATGTGATTTTAGGAACCCCAAAACTACATTGAGATCCCAAGGTGCCACTGGAGGCACAAAAGGAGGCTGTATATGCAGTACCCCCCTTGACAAACGTCTGAACTTCAGGAACTGAAGCTAGTTCTTTTTGGAAGAATATTGGCAGGGCCGAAATTTGAACCTTAATGGACCCTAATTTTAGGCCCATAGACAGTCCTGTTTGCAGGAAATGCAGGAAACGACCCAGTTGAAATTCCTCTGTAGGGGCCTTCCTGGCCTCACACCACGCAACATATTTACGCCAAATACGGTGATAATGTTGCACAGTTACATCCTTCCTGGCTTTGATCAGGGTAGGGATGACTTCATCCGGAATGCCTTTTTCCTTCAGGATCCAGCGTTCAACCGCCATGCCGTCAAACGCAGCCGCGGTAAGTCTTGGAACAGACATGGTCCCTGCTGGAGCAGGTCCTTTCTTAGAGGTAGAGGCCACGGGTCTTCCGTGAGCATCTCTTGAAGTTCCGGGTACCAAGTCCTTCTTGGCCAATCCGGAGCCACGAGTATAGTCCTTACTCCTCTCCTTCTTATGATTCTCAGTACCTTGGGTATGAGAGGCAGAGGAGGGAACACATACACTGACTGGTACACCCACGGTGTTACCAGAGCGTCCACAGCTATTGCCTGAGGGTCCCTTGACCTGGCGCAATATCTGTCCAGTTTTTTGTTGAGGCGGGACGCCATCATGTCCACCTTTGGTTTTTCCCAACGGTTCACAATCATGTGGAAGACTTCTGGGTGAAGTCCCCACTCCCCCGGGTGGAGATCGTGTCTGCTGAGGAAGTCTGCTTCCCAGTTGTCCACTCCCGGAATGAACACTGCTGACAGTGCTATCACATGATTTTCCGCCCAGCGAAGAATGCTTGCAACTTCCGTCATTGCCCTCCTGCTTCTTGTGCCGCCCTGTCTGTTTACGTGGGCGACTGCCGTGATGTTGTCCGACTGGATCAGCACCGGCTGACCCTGAAGCAGAGGCCTTGCCTGACTTAGGGCATTGTAAATGGCCCTTAGTTCCAGGATATTTATGTGAAGTGACGTTTCCATGCTTGACCACAAGCCCTGGAAATTTTTTCCCTGTGTGACTGCTCCCCAGCCTCTCAGGCTGGCATCCGTGGTCACCAGGACCCAGTCCTGAATGCCGAATCTGCGGCCCTCTAGAAGATGAGCACTCTGCAACCACCACAGGAGAGACACCCTTGTCCTTGGAGACAGGGTTATCCGCTGATGCATTTGAAGATGCGATCCGGACCATTTGTCCAGCAGATCCCACTGAAAAGTTCTTGCGTGGAATCTGCCGAATGGAATCGCTTCGTAAGAAGCCACCATTTTTCCCAGGACCCTTGTGCATTGATGCACTGACACTTGGCCTGGTTTTAGGAGGTTCCTGACTAGGTCGGATAACTCCCTGGCTTTCTCCTCCGGGAGAAACACCTTTTTCTGTACTGTGTCCAGAATCATCCCTAGGAACAGCAGACGTGTCGTCGGAATCAGCTGCGATTTTGGAATATTTAGAATCCATCCGTGCTGTCGTAGTACTACTTGAGATAGTGCTACTCCGACCTCTAACTGTTCTCTGGACCTTGCCCTTATCAGGAGATCGTCCAAGTAAGGGATAATTAAGACGCCTTTTCTTCGAAGAAGAATCATCATTTCGGCCATTACCTTGGTAAAGACCCGGGGTGCCGTGGACAATCCAAACGGCAGCGTCTGAAACTGATAGTGACAGTTCTGTACCACAAACCTGAGGTACCCTTGGTGAGAAGGGCAAATTGGGACATGGAGGTAAGCATCCTTGATGTCCAGAGACACCATATAGTCCCCTTCTTCCAGGTTCGCTATCACTGCTCTGAGTGATTCCATCTTGAATTTGAACCTTTGTATGTAAGTGTTCAAGGATTTCAGATTTAAAATAGGTCTCACCGAGCCGTCCGGCTTCGGTACCACAAACAGCGTGGAATAATACCCCTTTCCCTGTTGTAGGAGGGGTACCTTGATTATCACCTGCTGGGAATACAGCTTGTGAATGGCTTCCAATACCGCCTCCCTGTCGGGGGGAGACGTTGGTAAAGCAGACTTCAGGAACCGGCGAGGGGGAGACGTCTCGAATTCCAATTTGTACCCCTGAGATACTACCTGCAGGATCCAGGGGTCCACTTGCGAGTGAGCCCACTGCGCGCTGAAATTCTTGAGACGGGCCCCCACCGTGCCTGAGTCCGCTTGTAAGGCCCCAGCGTCATGCTGAGGACTTGGCAGAAGCGGGGGAGGGCTTCTGTTCCTGGGAAGAGGCTGTCTGCTGCAGTCTTTTTCCCCTTCCTCTGCCCCGGGGCAGATACGAGTGGCCTTTTGCCCGCTTGCCCTTATGGGGACGAAAGGGCTGAGCCTGAAAAGACGGTGTCTTTTTCTGCTGAGAGGTGACCTGGGGTAAAAAGGTGGATTTCCCAGCCGTTGCCGTGGCCACCAGGTCCGATAGACCGACCCCAAATAACTCCTCCCCTTTATACGGCAATACTTCCATATGCCGTTTGGAATCCGCATCACCTGACCACTGTCGCGTCCATAACCCTCTTCTGGCAGAAATGGACAGCGCACTTACTCTTGATGCCAGAGTGCAAATATCCCTCTGTGCATCTCTCATATATAGAAATGCATCCTTTAAATGCTCTATAGTCAATAATATATTGTCCCTGTCCAGGGTATCAATATTTTCAGTCAGGGAATCCGACCAAGCCACCCCAGCACTGCACATCCAGGCTGAGGCGATTGCTGGTCGCAGTATAATACCAGTATGTGTGTATATACTTTTTAGGATATTTTCCAGCTTCCTATCAGCTGGTTCCTTGAGGGCGGCCGTATCAGGAGACGGTAATGCCACTTGTTTTGATAAGCGTGTGAGCGCCTTATCCACCCTAGGGGGTGTTTCCCAACGTGCCCTAACCTCTGGCGGGAAAGGGTATAATGCCAATAATTTTTTAGAAATTAGCAGTTTTTTATCGGGGGAAACCCACGCTTCATCACACACCTCATTTAATTCATCTGATTCAGGAAAAACTACGGGTAGTTTTTTCACACCCCACATAATACCCTTTTTTGTGGTACTTGTAGTATCAGAAATGTTCAAAACCTCCTTCATTGCCGTGATCATGTAACGTGTGGCCCTACTGGAAAATACGTTTGTTTCCTCACCGTCGACACTGGAGTCAGTGTCCGTGTCTGGGTCTGTGTCGACCACCTGAGGTAACGGGCGCTTTAGAGCCCCTGACGGTGTTTGAGACGCCTGTACAGGTATTAACTGATTTGCCGGCTGTCTCATGTCGTCAACAGTCTTTTGTAAAGTGCTGACACTATCACGTAATTCCTTCCATAAGACCATCCAGTCAGGTGTCGACTCCCTAGGGGGTGACATCACTAATACAGGCAATTGCTCCGCCTCCATACCATTTTCCTCCTCATACATGTCGACACAACGTACCGACACACAGCACACACACAGGGAATGCGCTGATAGAGGACAGGACCCCACTAGCCCTTTGGGGAGACAGAGGGAGAGTTTGCCAGCACACACCAGAGCGCTATATATATATACAGGAATAACCTTATATAAGTGTTTTTCCCTTATATAGCTGCTGTATAGATTTATCTGCCAATTTAGTGCCCCCCCTCTCTTGTTTTACCCTGTTTCTGTAGTGCAGGACTGCAGGGGAGAGTCAGGGAGCTACCCTCCAACGGAGCTGTGAGGAAAAATGGCGCCAGTGTGCTGAGGAGATAGGCTCCGCCCCCTTCTCGGCGGCCGTTCTCCCGCTTTTTTATGGAAAAACAGGCATGAGTTAAATGCATCCATATAGCCCAGGAGCTATATGTGATGCATTTTTTTGCCCCCTAAGGTGTTTATATTGCGTCTCAGGGCGCCCCCACCCAGCGCCCTGCACCCTCAGTGACCGGAGTGTGAAGTGTGCTGAGAGCAATGGCGCACAGCTGCGGTGCTGTGCGCTACCTTATTGAAGACAGGACGTCTTCTGCCGCCGATTTTTCCGGACCTCTTCTGCTCTTCTGGCTCTGTAAGGGGGACGGCGGCGCGGCTCTGGGACCCATCCATGGCTGGGCCTGTGATCGTCCCTCTGGAGCTAATGTCCAGTAGCCTAAGAAGCCCAATCCACTCTGCACGCAGGTGAGTTCGCTTCTTCTCCCCTTAGTCCCTCGATGCAGTGAGCCTGTTGCCAGCAGGTCTCACTGAAAATAAAAAACCTAAATCTAAACTTTTTTCTAAGCAGCTCAGGAGAGACACCTAGACTGCACCCTTCTCGTTCGGGCACAAAAATCTTAACTGAGGCTTGGAGGAGGGTCATTGGGGGAGGAGCCAGTGCACACCAGGTAGTCTTAAAGCTTTTACTTTTGTGCCCAGTCTCCTGCGGAGCCGCTATTCCCCATGGTCCTTTCGGAGTCCCCAGCATCCACTAGGACGTCAGAGAAAATACTGACTTAAATTTTTTGCTGTGGCTGATACATTGGAAAATAGAGGTAGGCATCTTTGAAATTCACTGAATTTAGGAATCTTCCTACTAATCAGTGGCGCACGCAGGTGGGGGGGTTCTGAGTACCCAGAAACCCCCCTGACCAGCCAAATTCTTTTTATCTGAGACGGAGACAGCTGTGTCTCCATCTCAGTACAAACCGCGATCACTAATGCTGCTGCTGCGCGGAGCTCTCGTCAGGGCAGAGCTCAGGGTTCCCAGCAGGGTTCACAGCAGCCAGTGTCAGCCCGACGCATACGCGCAGTACGCGGCAGCGTAGAGTGCCAGACTCAGGAGGGAGCTGCTCTACCGCAGAGTGTGAGTGACCGTCCGTCACTCATGCTCTACACCGCCGCGGCCACCCGCTCACCAGCACCTACCCGCTCTCCTGCTCGCTTGCCCAGGACACAGAGAGCACAGACTAAGCACAGCACAGCTGTGTGTCCTCCCAGCCCTCCCGCGATGCAGGGAAACAGGTGGAAGCCGGAGACTGACAGTGCAGCATTTGGTGACGAAGGGGGAGCTGGAGCTGCACTATAACAGAGGAGGTATGTGCTTCTGCATGGCTGGCAGCTCCCCCTTTATACTGTGTGTGCATTTGTCGGTATGCCTCTGTACAATGTGTGTGTCAGTGTGCCCATATAGTGTGTGTGTGTGTGTGTGTGTGTGTGTGTGTGTGTCCCCGTATGCTTCTGGTCCCTGTGTGTGTGTCAAGTGTGCCCATATACATGGAAATTGCTGCTCCCGCTCCTGCTCCTCACATTCTACTATGATATGGCCCCAGATGTGTGTGAATGTGAGGGCGTATGATATGTAAATATATATTTTAATAAACAAAATACAGTATACAGTAATGTATGTCATATATAATAAGAATTTACTTACCGATAATTCTATTTCTCGTAGTCCGTAGTGGATGCTGGGGACTCCGTCAGGACCATGGGGAATAGCGGGCTCCGCAGGAGACAGGGCACATCTAAAAAGCTTTTTAGGTCACATGGTGTGTACTGGCTCCTCCCCCTATGACCCTCCTCCAAGCCTCAGTTAGGTACTGTGCCCGGACGAGCGTACACAATAAGGAAGGATCTTGAATCCCGGGTAAGACTCATACCAGCCACACCAATCACACCGTACAACTTGTGATCTGAACCCAGTTAACAGTATGATAACAAAACGAAGTAGCCTCCGAAAAGATGGCTCACAACAATAGTAATAACCCGATTTTTGTAACAATAACTATGTACAAGCATTGCAGACAATCCGCACTTGGGATGGGCGCCCAGCATCCACTACGGACTACGAGAAATAGAATTATCGGTAAGTAAATTCTTATTTTCTCTAACGTCCTAGTGGATGCTGGGGACTCCGTCAGGACCATGGGGATTATACCAAAGCTCCCAAACGGGCGGGAGAGTGCGGATGACTCTGCAGCACCGAATGAGAGAACTCCAGGTCCTCCTTAGCCAGAGTATCAAAATTTGTAAAATTTTACAAACGTGTTCTCCCCTGACCACGTAGCTGCTCGGCAAAGTTGTAATGCCGAGACTCCTCGGGCAGCCGCCCAGGATGAGCCCACCTTCCTTGTGGAATGGGCATCTACATATTTCGTCTGTGGCAGGCCTGCCACAGAATGTGCAAGCTGAATTGTACTACAAATCAAGCGTGCAATAGACTGCTTAGAAGCATGAGCACCCAGCTTGTTGGGTGTATACAGTATAAACAGCAAGTCAGACTTTCTGACTCCAGCCGTCCTAACTATATATATATATATATATATATTTTTAGGGCCCTGACCACGTCTAGTAACTTGGAGTCCTCCAAGTCCCTAGTAGCCGCAGGCACCACAAGAGGTTGTTTCAGGTGAAAACGCTGACACCCCTTTATGAAGAAACTGGAGACGAGTCCCAGTTCTGTCCTGTTCAAATGGAAAATTTTAATATGGGCTTTTGTAAGACAAAGCCGCCCATTCTGACAATCGCCTGGCCGAGGCCAGGGCTAACAACATGGTCACTTCCCATGTGAGATATTTGTCAACAGCATGGTCACTTTCCATGTGAGATATTTCAAATCCACAGATTTGAGTGGTTCAAACCAATATGATTTTAAGAAATCCCAACACTATGTTGAGATCTCACGGTGCCCCTAGGGGCACAAAAAAGCTGTATATGCAATACATCCTTTACAATCTGGACTTCAGGAACTGAAGTCAATTCTTTCTGGAAGAAAATCTACAGGGCCGAAATTTAAATGTTAATGAACCCCAATTTGAGGTCCAAAACACTCCTGTTTTCAGGAAGTGTAGAAATCGACCTAGTTGAATTTCCGTCGTGGAGCCTTCCTTGCCTCACCCACGCAACATATTTTCACCACATGTGGTGATGACGTTGTGCGGTCACCTCCTTCCTGGCTTTGACCAAGGTAGGTATGACCTCTTATGGAATGCCTTTTCCCCTCAGGATCCGGCATTCAACCGCCATGCCGTCAAACGCAGCCGCGGTAAGTCTTGGAATAGACATGGTACTTGCTGAATCAAGTCCCTTCTTAGCTCCCCAGGCCCTTAGTCCTCTGTGAGCATTTCTTGAAGTTCCGGGTACCAAGTCCCTCTTGGCCAATCCGGAGCCACTAGTATAGTTCATACTCCTCTATGTCTTATAATTCTCAATACCCTGGTTATGAGAAACAGAGGAGGGAACACATACACAGACTGGTACACCCACGGTGTTACCAGAACATCCACAGCTATCGCCTGAAGGTCTCATGACCTGGCGGAATACCTGTCCCGTTTTTTGTTCGGGCGGGACGCCATCATGTCCACCTTTGGTCTTTGCCAACGGTCCACAATCATGTTGAAAAACTTCCCTATGAAGTTTCCACTCTCCCGGGTGGAGGTCATGCCTGCTGAGGAAGTCTGCTTCCCAGTCGTCCACTCCCGGAAAGAACACTGCTGACAGTGCTATCACATGATTTTCCGCCTAGCGAAAAATCCTTGCAGTTTTCACTGCCCTCCTGCTTCTTGTGCCGCCCTTCTGTTTACGTGGGCGACTGCCGTGATGTTATCCCACTGGATCAATACCGGCTGACCTTGAAGCAGAGGTCTAGCTAAGTTTAGAGCATTATAAATTTGCTCTAAGCTTATTTATGCGGAGAGAATTCTCCAGACTTAATCACACTTCCCTGGAAATTTTTTCCCTGTGTGACTGTTCCCCAGCCTCTCAGGCTGGCCTCCGTGGTCACCGGCATCCAATCCTGAATGCCGAATCTGCGGCCCTCTAGAAGATGAGCACTCTGTAATCACCACAGGAGAGACACCCTTTTCCTTGGATATAGGGTTATCCGCTGATGCATCTGAGGATGCGATCCGGACCATTTGTCCAGCAGATCCCACTGAAGAGTTCTTGCGGGAAATCTGCCGAATGGAATTGCTTCGTAATAAGCCACCATTTTTACCAGGACTCTTGTGCAATGATGCACTGACACTTTTCCTGGTTTTAGGAGGATCCCGATTAGCTCGGATAACTCCCTGGTTTTCTCCACTGGGAGAAACACGTTTTTCTGGACTGTGTCCAGAATCTTCCCTAGGAACAGTAGACGTGTCGTCGGAAAAAGCTGCGATTTTGGAATATTTAGAATCCACTCGTGCTGTCGTAGAACTACTTAAGATAGTGCTACTCCGACCTCCAACTGTTCTCTGGACCTTGCCCTTATCAGGAAAGCGTCCATGTTTCTTTTAAGAAAAATCCTCATTCCGGCCATTACCTTGGTAAAGACCCGGGGCGCCGTGGACAATCCAAACGGCAGCGTCTGAACTGATAGTGACAGTTCTGTACCAGGAACCTGAAGTACCCTTGGTGAGAAGGGCAAATTTGGACCTGTAGGTAAACGTCCCTGATATCCAGTGACATCATATCGTCCCCTTCTTCCTGGTTCGCTTATCACTGCTCCGAGTGACTCCATCTTGATTTGAACGCTTGTATGTAAGTGTTCAAATATTTCAGATCTCACCGAGCCGGTTGGCTTCAGTACCACAATATAGTGTGGAATACTACCCCCTTCCTTGTTGTAAGAAGGGTACTTTGATTATCACCTGCTGGGAATACAGCCTGTGAATTGTGTGAGGGGGAGACGTCTCGAATTTCCAATGTACACCTGGGATATTACATGTAGGATCCCGGAGTTCCCTTGCGAGTGTTGCTGAAACTCTTGAGATGACCCCCTACCGCACCTGAGTCCGCTTGTACGGCCCCAGCGTTATGCTGCGGACTTGGCAGAAGCCGTGAGGAGCTTCTGTTCCTGGGAATGAGCTGCTTGCTGCAGTCTTCTTCCCTTTCCTCTCCCCCTGGGCAGATATGACTGGCCTTCGCCCGCCTGCCCGTATGGGGACGAAAGGACTGAGACTGAAAAGACTGTGCCCTTTTCTGCCAATATGTGACTCGGGGTAACAAAAGGTGGATTTTTCAGCTGTTGCCATGGCCACCAGGTCCAATGGACCGCCCCTTTATACGGCAATACTTCCATATGCCGTCTGGAATCTGCCTCACCTGACCACTGTCGTGTCTTCGTCTGGCAGATATGTACATCACATTTACTCTTGATGCCAGAATGCAAATATGCCTCTGCGCATCACACATATATAGAAATGCATCCTTAAAATGCTCTATAGACAATAAAATCCTGTCCCTGTCAAGGGTATCAAAATTTTCAGTCAGGAAATCCGACCAAGCCCCCTCAGCGCTGCACATCCAGGCTGAGGCGATTGCTGGTCGTAGTATAACACCAGTATGTGTGTATATACTG